>NC_088979.1:188379493-188516111 GCF_963932015.1 Anas acuta
GATTTTTCTTTTTTCCTTTTTTTTCTGGGGGGGGACGGGGGTGAGGTTAGGGGTGTCCTACATTTCAGATTTCACTGTATGCATTTTAGAGCCCACTTAATATTTTACTCAGATCCTGCATAATATAACAGCCCGCAGGAAAAAAAAAAAAAAAAAAAAGAGGCTACAACTCAAGATTTTCCTTTTCTTCTCTTTCAGTAAAGATCCCAGTTTCTGTTCCAGGCACTAGGCTGAGAGCATGTCAAATGCATCAAACATCCACGCTGACAGATGGCACAGCATCCACTCGGTGAAACCTGAAAGGACTCAGGTGTAACACAGATGCCAAAATGCTCAATATTGTCAAATATAAAGCATCTGGGAGCATGCACAGAGGCAAAGTTTCATGTTCCTATAGTGTACAGGGTTATGCAGCAGCTGAGCAAAATGCTTTGGGATTTAGGCATCAAATTCAACTTACATCCTTTGGAGAGATATAGGATTTGATCCTCGAACCCGTGAGTGGAATTACAGTTTGATACGTTGTGCCTGCCCCATCTGGAGCCTGCCATTAGGGCTCCCTCTGGGAACTCTTGTTTTAACAAGTGGAATCTGCAACTATAAAAGAATTAAGCTCATTTAATTTCCAGGATTAGAAATCAGTCACACGGGATAGCAATTTGTGGGGAGCAGGTAGGTGTAGTGCAGATTTCAAAGTAACAGAAAACCCTGCAAACTAGCTGCAATATAAGCAAATTAATTAGTAGCTATTCACTTATTATCTAGCTTTTTACTCACTCCAGGCTGGACTCCTGTGCGGATTTGGGTATTCCCTCACCCAGTACTTCCTAGTTCTACAGTCCAGGCATGGAATCCCTTTTCTGCATTCAGGATCTCAGACCTGAGCAGCATGGCACGTGAGCATACAGGTCAGCTAGGAGCAAAAAGGAGGTGATGAAGCAAAAGATGTATTTGAAGTATTTTGCATGTGAAGGTATGGCTGCCAAAGAGAGGTCCAGTGTCTGAAAACCCCTCAGAGTTAGGTGCTTTCATCAGTATTGAGAATCAGATGATTGCTCCACCTGCTTGTTTGTTTCTTTTTAACAGGATAATGCAAGTGGGAAGGGACCTCAGCAGGTCTCTAGACCAACCTCCTGCTCAGTGCAGGGTCAGCTTTGAGGTCAGCTGGGTCTTGAAAACCTAGACGTATGAAGACTGCATAAACTCTCTGGGCAACCTTCTCCCCTGTTTCACATTCCTCATGGAGAAGGTTTTCTTTATATCTCTTTCAAACTGCTCTTTTTTTCAGCTTACACCTGTTGTTTCTCATCCTCCTGCTATGCCCCAATGCTCAGGGCTCCTACAGCTCCCTGTAGGAACTGGGAGCTGGTGTTAGGTGGCACCAAAGCCATCCCAGCTTCCCCCATATCTCCTCCCAGGTCAAATGCTCCAGCTCCCTGCCTTCTTGGTGGCCTTCAGCTGAACTCCCCCTCAGTTACCTACCTCTGCCTGGGACTGGGGTCCCAAATCTGCTTCCCCTCCTTCTTCCGATACTGCACCATATCCAAATATCCAGGAAATATCCAGGAAATGGAGAAGTCCTCTTCAGTGCCCTCTTCCATTTGTGGAGCCAGCTCCAAAGGCACATCTCAGCACTCCTAAAAGAGTTTGTAGATAACCAGTTGGCAGAATGGGAAGGTGTGAACTCTACAGGCACAACTGGCCTGTGCAGCCAGGAACGGAAAATTAGCTGAGCCACTGTGGCTGATTTTTATCTCCCACCCATTTGGGAAAGGGGGAAGAAGAGTGTTTTTTTCTCTATTGCATTTCTTTGTTTTAGCTTGAACAGCTATTTTTTTCAGGTGAGCTTCATCACTTCTCCTCCAGTATGATCTTGAAAGTCACAGCTTCTCTGGTTGTTTTGCATGGCTCCAAGCCTTAAGTTTCCTTGTTAAGATGAAATTCATTTTCTAACTATTGATCTTACCTGCTAAATTTTTCATTCACTCTTTGAAGTTGCAGCCAAATAGAAATGTTCCTGCCACTGACTGTGATTTTCTCACATGAAAATTAAGCTCAGTGTATACTGGTATGTAAAGGTAATGAAATCAGATCATCGTTGGAGAAAAATCAAAGCCTTTTACCAAGTAAATTTTATGAAAGTCTTCTCTGTTTGCCTGTGCAATGGAGGGCCAAAATTCATATTGCTGGCCTAGGTGTGGCACTACTCAGATGATAAACATGTTCTGATTCCACCTAACTTCTTAATGATTTTGTTTACTATCCTAGGTTCATTTACAGCAGATTAATGATTGTTTTCTTTCTAGAGAAGATGATATGGTAATAATCCTTTTGGGTCAGAAAGGAAAACTTACTGGAAAGAATTGCCAACATTTAGGTGAAATATTGCACAGTACAGAATTATAAATTAATGTCACATGCATATATCCGAAATGTCTGAAATTCAGCTGAGAGTATTTTGTATGTTCATTCTGTTGTGAATGTGGAGAAAGAATTTAGTGTCAGGTGATGATCATTAGTTAACTATTAGCTTAAGAGGTAGGAAATGTTGACTTCACGGACTCACAGGACTTTGTAATTAAATTTTCTTTTTTTTTTTTTTTTTTCTTTATCGGTGTAACCCAACTTATAAATTCATAAGCGAGCTTGCTGACCAAACTACATGGTGCAAATTGCTTCTGTGTACAATGTCTTAGCTGCAGGGAAGGTGTTCTTCATAGAACTGAAGGGATGAGCATGAGTAAAAAATCATTTTCTAGAAAATATGTTTTCAGATATTTTATTATAGTTAGGACAACTCTTACAGCAGTGTCAAAGGATGGGCATTGTGGTGCCTGAGGAGTATGTGACTGTAGGATATGCTCATGGTTTGTAGAGCCTAGTCCATGGCTGTGGATGGATACTTTCTGCACAGTCACCTCGTATTTTGGGAGCTTGGGAAGCAGGAGCTGTGACTGAGCAGATGGGGAGCTTAGGGGTGAAGGGGGTAGAATAAATCAGTGAGCCCTACCTTTCACCTGTGGTAGGGGAGGCCCAACTTTTGGGAAACAATGCTCCACTAAAGAGCTCTGTACCAGCTCTGATCCCCCAAGTCAGAAGGGTACAGGAGTCATAATGATGACATTCAATAAAATTTCTCCTTGTATTCACGACTTGCAGGATATGCAGGCTATTTTCAGCTATCATTTTAAAATGGAAGGCATTTGAATTTCCCTGGTAGGTAAAACAGCATAAAACAAGCAAACAGTTACACTCCATCTTCATCCACCCCTAAGCATGTTAATCGCCACGTTAATACAGCTGTTCATTCATCATTTAATAATGACAATTCCCATCTCAAAACCTGCCTGACTTTTATCTGTAAGCTATGGTGCTACAATGTTCTGGCCATCCTTTGATCTTGAGCACAATGGGCCTTTGAAAAGCAGCAGACTGTCCATTCTGTCCATTGGAAACCTCTTTTCTGATCACGGTGTTTCTGTCTGAGCATTCCCACTTTCATGCTGCACTTGCAAACAAAGGTCCTGCCTTCTTTCCTCGCTGCTTCACATCTTTCGTGACCTATTTCCCACAAAAACTTTGTTCTTTTCAGAATGGTAACTAAGAAAAATTTGCAATTTTCCTTCCTTTCCTTTCCTTTTTTTTTTTTTTTTTCTTTTGCCTTTTTTCCCCTTTCTCTTTTGATGTCATTATGGTGACACACCAAACTGGACTCTGCTCACAGCACTGCGACCCTCCCTCCCACTCAACTCTTGCCACCCCTTCCCACTTTGCTGCGTCTTTATGCTGTTTGGTTTATGATCTCAATGAACATAACTGTTCTGTTTAGGAAAAAATAAAAAGATCACTTTTTCATTTTATCCACCTTCAGTGCTCATTGTACTACCCCCTTTTATTTTTCCTTCTACAAAAGTCATTGTTAAGACCCTTTTTTTTCCAAGGTGTATGCCTTTTTTGATTCAAAAATCACTACCTCGGTGCCTTTTCTTGAGAACTCTTTTATCAGAGCTGCTATCTTTTGTCAACTCCCACTGCTTTTTCAGTCTCCCTTTCCCTCAGTATGATCCCTGAATGTTTTAATTTTCTTACCTCTCTTCTCCCCAGTGCTCATTTCCATCAGATACTGATGTTACAAGCAGCACAGTTGTTGCCATCCTTTGCATTTTCAGACAAACTGCGCGTTTTGCCTTCTGAACGTTATTACATAAAAAAAAATGTTTCATGTCAGTTGTTCTGATTCATAAATGTTGTGATTTTTAGCTCTGCAGAAATGAGCAATCCTGCAGGTAGTTACATTCACCGTCCACTAATCTTTGGACACAGTTTATGGCATTCCCCTATTAAAAAATGCCCATGTGGTGTTTATTACTAATATTTGCACAGTATTTACTCTCCAGACTGAAGATTCAGCATCTTTCAGACCCGTAATTTATTTTTGGTACCACTGTCAAGAGACATTTAGAGCTCAGCTTTGCAGGATGCTAAGCATAATGCTGCACCAGAGCATTTAAACATCAACTTACTGCTCAGGACGCGTGCGCTCCAGTCAGACCGTAAGAACCTTCACAAATTTAAATGTAAGTGTGAAATTAACTTCTCAGGTGGACCAGGATTCACAGGCTCAGTCTTTTACAGAGCTGAGCCTTATGTACATTTTTTTGTAACATGAGTGTGTGGGGCTCTGTGCCCTGAAATGATGACATTTAATTTCAGTAAAAGAGAAAATAACACTGACAGAAATACCCACCCCACTAATCAGCACTTTAAAAAGTAGCTGTCTGTAGATGTATCAAGCCACCTTATCTGTCTTCCACTGGATAATTCCCCCATCATATTCAACTACTAACCCAGATAGTGCCCATATTAAACCAGATTTCCTACACTGCTGTTTTTCTCATCCATCCTAGCTTGCTTTCCAGTACAAAGGTCTGTTCCTTGTAACACTGGGGAAAATACAGGCTAATATAACTTAGAATATAACTTTGCAAATGAATACAGTCCAAGTAATCATAAAGCCTGTAATACTTATGAAAAGCACACCAGAGAAATGGGAATAAATGGGAAATTAGAGGGAGGCACAATACTGAAAGGACATAGAAAGGCACAGTGCAAGGATCAAATCTACTGATGTGAATACCTGAGCAAACTCACCAGTGATCTTGCCATACGTACTAGATAGTTAAGAGAATTTTATCAGGAAATAAAAATAATTGTGTCTCACCTCCTACAGAGCTGTCTCATTTTCTGCTTACAAAAGCAGGTGATTAATGTCCCTTGAACATCAACTTTTTGACATATAAACTTGACAAGGAGTGATTGAGTTTCAGTAAATTATCACTAAGCCAGGCTTTCTAGCACATTTATCTTGTCTAATTGCATTTGCTATCTAGAATACTTCTGCAAATTTCATGAGAACTTTGTATTTTTACCCTGGGTCATGATATTAATTTAAGCTCTCTAAAATCTGTTCCCCTACTGAAACTGTAAAATAGAACAAAGAACCACAAAAAAATTCTAAAACCACTTATTGTCTACGTCTTTTAAATAATCCACTCTCTTGCAAAGAATAAGTACCAAAAGTTAAATCTAATCTTCAGAAATATGTGCTCAGTTTTAAAGCACTTCCAAAACAACAAAGCAACCGAAGATTGAGTTTGAATAATACATTTAAAGAAAAGATAAGATTCTGGAGAACAACTGTTTAAAAGCAGGTTTTGGCTAGCATTACTTGTAATCCTTTATAAATTTCTAAAAGGAATGGAAAGGGAAGTGTGGAAGTATGTATTGCAGATTCCAAGAAGGTACAGACAGATCAAGGAACTAGATTACTAACCACTGGTGCTTGAAATACCCAAGTTGAAATAACCCCTACTGCCACAGACAGTTGTCACTGACTATGGAGTTACTGAAGCTGCCTTAGGTTTCCATCACTAAAATATCCCAAGCACCTGGTGGTTTTGTACATTGGAAAGTTAAAGTCTGGCTTGAACATCTGACCCCAGGAAAATTAAAGAGCACGGAAACAGCCACAAATTCAGTACTGTGAGAGTCTGTTCTGGCTCCCTCCAAAGTCAGGTCCCAAGCGTGGAAAGAGTGGAGGTGCTTAACGGTCACTCTGCATCATTCTACAACCGTGAGCATTTTCAAAGGTTTCTTAAAATTATATGGAGAGCTTTGGCACAGAGCTCACAGCTGAGTTAGGAGTGATAGGGGCCTAGAAATCTCTCCACCGTGCTCCAAATGCACGTGGCTGCAGTAAAGCTGACAGGTTTAAAGCTAAACATATGCTGAGAAATTGGTGTGCCCAGGGCCTGCAACAATCTTTTGGAAAGAGCTGTGGAGGTGCAATCAAATAGCAGCAGTGGCCCAGCCTGCTCATGCGGCTGCAGGGACTGCAAGGCAAGCTGAAGCAGCTTGTTAAGAAATACTTCAAGCAAAACTAAACAGAGAAAATCATTGTAAGGAGGAAAGGGGAATACTTCAAATGCAACCTAAAATGATTATTCTGCAAATAAGTGCTGCCTTCAATCTCAGTGAAAATACCCTTTTGCATAATGTCACAGAAAAGAGCAGTGCATACATTAACATGCAGAGCAAGGGGTGAGACGCCTTCGAATACACACACCAGAGACCCACAGCAAGGCTTTGGAGGAAACCAGTTCCCTGCTCCATTTCCCTGATGCCCTGATGAAAGCCTTCCTCTGCTGCTTCAGCCAACAGCTCAGCCTCACTGGTGGAACGATGAGGACTAGCTGTGGAAAGAAGAGAGCTCAGTCCACCACCGGGCACTGTTCCATGCTCTCAGCTCCGGCTCACTGCCAGGGCTTGCAGCAGACCCGATGGCTTCTTCACGGGGCAGCCATCACCACAGCCCTAGTGATGCACAGGACACTGAGCTGCTGCCTGACATCCCCTCTTGACACCCAATGTCAGCAACAAAAATGGGAAAGGAGTTGCTCATGTCTGAGAGCAGCTTAGGAAATATTCTGCCAAGTTTCTTTGAAAAAAAAACCTTAGCTAGATTAACGGTGTAAATAGACACCAGCCACCTTGGGTGACTTATTCCTTCTTTTCTTAAAGCCACTTTAATTCCACTTTCAATCAGGGTGCAGCAGGATTTGGTGTTTCACCCCTGCAACACACTGTCTCTGAGCACCATGGAAAGAATTTCAGCACGTACTTAGCACTCTTCTGTCAGACTGGGGTTGTAGGTCTATTTCCTCTCACTGGGTGTTCGTTTGTGATTTTTTTGTTATTTCTGTTTGATTGTTTGTTGGCTGTTTTTTGTTGTTCTGTTTTTTTGTTTGTTTTTACATGTTTGCCAAGGGAGGTGGTGGAGTCACCGTCTCTGGGGGTGTTCAAGGAGAGGTTGGACGTGGTGCCTGGGGACATGGGTTAGTGGGTGACATTGGTGGTAGGGGGGTGGTTGGACCAGATGGTGTTGGAGGGCTTTTCCAACCTTAATGATTCTGTGATTCTATGGCTGGCCACACAGATGAACACAGACACACACACAGTGATACAACACAGTGATGCAACCCTCACACAAACACATATGGTAAGAATGTCCTAATCCTGTCTTCCTCTCCAGTGGATCAGGATGTAGGTCCACTAGCGAGACACACACATGCACAGGCACACACACTGTGGATCCCTCCAGGAAAAGGGCTTAGACACCCATTCCACCCTACAGATGGCCCCTGGAGCCCCACGGGTGCCCAGTAACCCGTGTGAACCTCCTGGTCCCTCCCATAACCAACTCTCAGGCCCTCCTGACTGCCCATTACCAAGCCCAGACTGGGGAGCTGTTTCACTGAGTGAATTACCGGGGCTTCCCTTCTGCCCTTGGGTCCCTCTGTTCTTTCACATGTGTGTGGAGATAGGTTTTTATTCCCATAATATATAAACTTGAGTTAGCATCTGCACTTTGTGCTGCAATGAGAATTTCTGCTATAGAAACTACAGCATTAGTGGATATTTAAATTTTATTCATGTGATCAGTAAAAATGTGTACCTTTTAGAAACGTCTTCATGTTTCTGCCCTGTAGAATAGACATAACTTGCTTCAGATGGGTTGAGATTTATCAGAAAGGATTAAGGAAAAGATCATGCTGTTACTGCAGCTGTTACCTTATGTCTATGTTTTCTCCTACACCCTATGCCCGAAGTAGAAAGAGTTTCTTTTGTAGAACAATTAAAAATCTTAGGAATGAGATAGATAAGGATATTCTGCACCTAGTTTTATATTTGAGACATTTCCAGACAATTCTTCTATTTCCATTTTGTAGGTCTCTTACAAAGAAAAGAACATAAATGATTAATGGAAGACAAGTCATTTTTGCTTTAATTATTTCTACCAGGCTCCTGTTGGTGGGGTTACACCAGAGATAAACTGTACCAGTCTACTTTGTACTAATCAAAACACATAAGCAAATAGTTAATCAAATTATTTCAGAAGTTGCTTCGTAGTGTTTGGTGGTTGTTCATGCTCATTGCTGCAAGGCCAAAATCAACTTGCAGGTTCTTGCCTTTCTTGCCAATCTGAAAATATATGTTATTCTGCAGGAAAATAATAACGTTCGTATACTTACAGCAGAGGTTTTGTGTCATCAAACGCTACGTGTTCATGCTCGCATATGTTATTGTTCTTAATGTTCTTAAATTGTTCTTAAATAATTGTACCTTCAAATCGCATCAGTAAAAGCATTACCAGGATTATTGGGGAAACATTTTTGGAGCAAACCCCCACTCCGGAATACAAAATTTCCTATTGCAGATCTCAGCTTAACTGAAATCAGTGGGACTTAGCACAGCTCCTATAAAGCCAGCAGCAAAATTTCTGGCAAATTTAGAGGAAGAAGAATCCGTCCCTTTGATATTATACACTTCCTTTTCCTTCTCATCTATATAGTTGAAAATCCTGAGTTTGTTTCCAATTATCTTTTATTAAGCTTATATAATAAAGTGGGCTTTTTAATTACAGAAATAGAAATATGAAAAACAATTTGAATCACAAACGATTCTTTCTGCCAACAGACGTGGAAGATAATTACCACCACAGTAAAGTGTTATTTCTAAAAGACACCAAGAGAGAAAGAGCCTTTTAGAGCCACAAGTGGCAATTACACACTCACCTCTCCAGGAATTTCCACGGCCACTGAACACTGTCAGTGCTTGTGTGAAAAGCCCCTCAGTATAATATTCCAGTATCTCTCGTTAGCACCAAGATAGGTTACAGCCTATTTTGAAAAATAAAAATCTAGAACAACGGCAGCAATATTACAGATGCAACAGATTTGTGCAAGTCTAATGACTGAAACACCCACCACTGCTGCTGCCAGGTTAGCAGTGTAGGAACTGTGGCTGTAGGCAAGTTTTAATTGCCTGTTACGTGTCCTCTTCTATGGGCTTTGCTGTGTGCAGAAGCTGACGACGGTACTTTAAAAAAAGTGTCTGCTTGAGCCCTGTCTTACACCACTGCCTTTGGTGAAAGAAGATGCTGACAATAAGAAGCAGCAGTAAAAAAAACACTTGGGTGTAGAGACAAACTTTAGATGGCACTCAGCGGGAAGCCATGTGTGGTTCGGAAGTGCAGGGGTATATTAGATTACAAGAGTGCAGGCTAAGTAATGAAAAAGATGCAGAAGCACATTCTGCAGTTATGAATCATTTTTCTATCACAACGATCATTTTTATTAGCTACAATACTAATTGAGTTTCTCTGCAGTTACTTCGGTTCATGTCATTATTAGCAGAAAATAGATTAAATTGTGAATCAGAGCCTGTGGTGATCTCATGGAGGTAGGTTCATAATGAAGGACTGGAAGCTCCAATTTCTGCAGCTATCTGGAGTTGTAAAGAGAATTTACTGGGCTCTCACTAGAGATCCTCAGCTTCTCAAGCTGACAGATGTTTACATGGCACAGAAAAACTGGGAAGTGTGGAAAAAAAATATGATGTATAGGAACCAGTGATGGTTCCCCTACTGCTGTGAGTATTTTAGAGCCTTCTTAAGTGTGTGCTAGAAGACAGGAGCAGTACTACAGCCCACTCACCTGCCTTTCATGACTCAAAACCATTCTATATGGTTGTGTCCTCTGCCTGCAGGCCTTAGGGGCAGAGCTCTATGCAAAGCAGATGTGACCCATAAATATGGCTCAGCCCTCATGCTTGACCCTTAGAGACAGCTCTGTGGGAATAACATCAGCATCAGTATTACTTTATCATATAGTACAGGGGAATATCTGGGAACAAATTCTAAGCAAAACTATTTCAGAATTATACTTTTTTCCACGTGAAAGCCAGTCTGGCAAATATGCCTTCTGCTGTGTCACATGGATCAGTCTGCAAATAACAACAAAAACAGTTGCATGAAAATTATTCAAGAAAAATCTCGACTCTTTTTTTTTTTTCTTTTTACTGTAAAATATTTTGTATGCATTTGTGTTTATTCAGTTCTCTTCCAGGTCAGAAAGGTTATCAAGAAATGTCAGCAAATGATTTTGGAGATGTAAAATGGGAGGATAGTCTCTACGGGTAAAACAAAAAACCAAAATCAATTGAAACAAATGTATGCAGAAGAACAGGAGAAATGCCATGTGCTTACTTACATGTATAAGCCTTTGATTTTTTTTTTACCTGCATTTTTCTTCCTGCAGAGCTCTATGCTCTGCATTTTTTCATCAGCTATGTTCATAGACCTCAAATTTACGACAGACCTTACCTCTCTCAGTCTGTGAAATTTCACCTAATGTCCATTTGCATGGAGCTGTAACTGCTTTTGGCTAAAACATTGCCTTCTAGATAAATATTTAGAGCTGAACCATTCAGCACTCTCTTTGATAGTGTGTTGTAGGAGATAATCACTGCCACCACTGAAGTTCTGAGCTCTGTTTTCTGTCTGAATTTGTCTAGCTTTAGTTTGACAAACTGGCTGCTCACAGATCTTCCTGTGCTTAAAAGCTCTTAGGTACCAAATATATTTTTCCTGGGAGGTACTTACACACTGTAAGGAGCCATCTCTCTTTCCTTTTTGATAAAGCTAACCATTGTGATGTCTCAAAAATTTATATTATTAGGCATGTTCTCTGGCTGCTAATCACATTTAAAGCTCTTTTCAGCAGTTGTTTTAATTTCTTACTTTGTTGTTTGTTCAATGTTTGCCCTAGGGCTATTCATATGTATCTGATGAATTTACTGAGAAAATAAATAAATAAATAAATAAATAAAAGTACCTTCTTAGCTTCCCTTTTGCTAGGTTAAAGAAATAAAGTCTTACTATGCAGAGTTCCCATTCCACCATCCTGCTAGCTTTTTTCTGCTCCTAGTCAACACCTAAATCCCCTTTCTTAAACAGGTGTGACTAGAAATACACACACTCATTTTAATCATCATCTTTGCCCTATCACAATGATTTTTCTTCCGATTGCCTCAGAAGTCTTTGATGTTTTTTACTGTTATTCTTGTTTGGTTTGGTTTGGTTCAGTTTGGTTTTGTTTTTGTTTTTGGTTGGTTGGTTTTTATTCATTTCCACAAGCTGTTAAATATTAACGTTTGTGCCTCTGAAGCACATATATATTTTCCAGTCTGAACTTTAAAGTATTCCTACTGTCCTTGGCAGTAGATAAGTTTTGGAATATTCAAATAATGTCTTTTTCAGGCACTCCCCTGATGTCCATATCTGCTCCCTGGTGTCTGGTGATAACCAGCAATCTATGTGGGCTGTCTGTGCCAGTATCCACTGCAAATGGATGTGCTCAAGAATGAATGGGACAGAGCAGGGCTCTGCAATGACTTCAGAAACCTTCCTTCAATTGTACTTTATAGATAAATAGAAACATATCCCTGCCTCCAGAAGAATACCTGATAGCCACATTTATTCTCTCTTTTAGAAATCATAAACCAATTCTTGCTGCTTAGCTGTGGTTACTCACTAAAAGATGATCATTTGCTAAAGGACTGAAAACCTTAAGTCATTTCAAACATCTAAAGATGCGAGCCTCATGCTCTTCACAGACACAAAGGAAACTCTTTCTCAGAAATCAGCAATGGCAGCCAGTAGCCAAAAAGATGGAAAAATACACAGGAAGTTTATTCCTTGCAGCAGCTTTTTTCAAGCCCTCTGCTCTTGAAGGCAGCCAACCTTTTATTTGGGGAATTATTGCTGTGGGATGTGGCTGCTGGATAGCCAAGGTCATTTTGAAATGTGCATGTCACCAAGAGGGGCACGTTCAAGCATCAGTGGTACAAAGTTGAGATCATTTACTGTGACTTCCCAGAATGCACACATTAAGGAATCAATTTGGCTTTTGGCCTCCCTGCATTTAACTGACTGGTAGCTACTTATGCAAATAACAAGAGCATCCGCCATTAAAATTAATGCTGAGATTCACTGTATTTCATTGGAGCAAAACTGAAATTCCTGTGAAAGAAAGGGGAGGGACAAAACAATCTTGTTTTACCATTTTTGATGACTCTACTCTTCTAAAAATAAAAAGAGAATAAAATATAATAAACTCATTTTTCATGTGAACACATCTCTAAGTATTAATAGTAACCTAACATGCCCTAAAGGAATGTCAGAAGAAAACATCTGATTAAAGAAATAGGAAGAGGACATCTTAATATGACTTAATGTCTCAGTCTCCTGTTGCAAATTGCCTAAAATGTCATGCTCAGCAAGTAAAAGGGTACGCTCCTGAACTTGTATTTTCAAATAGCCTATAGTATGACTTTGAAAGAACTCCTGCTGTGTAACATCGGGACTCGGTGCAAAAACAGCATCTGAGATCAATACACACACTCCGAACTGTGCAATACTGATAGCCCATTAAAGCAGTTCTAAAATCAATGGAGTATTTAACAAGGTGCTAATGTAACTCCGTTGAGACCGAGAAAGTGAGCCTGCTTTGTGTAACGTGCTTCTGAAATATTTTTGTGGAAGTATTTTCTATTTCTGTGGATGCTTGAGAAAAGCAAGGATACACCTGATAACTGATTGGTCTTCGTGTATGCCTTCGCTGTGCCCCGACGTGGCAGCAAACCCCTTAACCAGGTGCTGTAATAATGCTGCTCTGTTAGAGCCAGCCCCAACATGAATCCAGCCCTGTCTAGCAGTGGTACAGAACGGCATCTCACTAGTGATCCCCAGCACCCTCAGCTGTTGTTCTGGTACACTGACATGAGGCTTACCAGAGCTACAGAAAACACTGCTCAGAGCAGCCTCCTCAGCTGCTGCCAATTACTTGAACTCCCGTGGAGTGAACTATAAAGGAAATTCCTCAAAGGTCACTTCTGACTTAATGCAGGCCGGTAAACTGCCCCCTGTTAACATCCAGGATACAGAGTAGAAGCCATGGCAGCAATATTGATGGAAAATTCCTTTTCCGCATGGAAATGCATGACCAACAACTGCTACTGCTTGGTCCCGAAATGAGACAGGGATGAGGGAACTGGAATGACATTGCTGCAATTGCCTGCTTTGATTATCTGGTCTCAGGCAGTGGCTTCATGCCAGTTATCTACAGCAGAGGCAGTATGAGAAGTTCCTGGGCTGTTCATTTATTCCTCCCCTCACAACATAGTTGACTGCAAACCTCAGTCGTGCAGGTATCTGTTGGGAGCATAATCTAAACTGGACTGGTGAAGTAATCCATGTTTTTTTGGTTGGTTGGTTGTGTGTTTTTGGTTTGGTTTGAGTTTTGCTGCTGTTGTTTTAAAGCAACCAATGACTAGCATGCAAAAATAATTCACCTTGATCCAATTGCAGAGGTGGTTTTGGACATGGTTAACAAGCATCAGTGCAACTGAGGGTGCCCTAAATTACAGGCTGGGTGTGGAAAGTCTTGTATCCCATGAAAAAAGTATGTGTGGAAATATACACAAAAAAAGCATATGATGAGCAGCTCACTGCTGGAGGGCTCAGTAATCTGTTCTGCCACCCCAGTCACCTACTGTAGGAAGCTATCGGAGGGTGCCCCTGCAATATAAATTAAGTACTAACAGTATGCTGATCGACTGAGAAAACTTCTGGTCATATGCAGGAAAATCAGGACATTTAGGAATCTGTGTCTGAACTATGGAAATTGTTGTTCCAAAGTTTTTCCATGGTACGACATTTGCATAGAAAAATTAGAAACAAAAACTGATTAGGAAGTCAATGAAAAAGGCAGACACAGCTTGCAAAAGTTACATCAGGCTTTTTATCTCAAGAAACTGACAGTACAGCAGGCAGGTAAAAGGAAAAAGCACTTGGGCTCCATATCCCTGTTCCAATCAATATCTGAAGCCCTGGTATTGCACACTGCATGCCAAGAGGGGAGATGATTTCTTTCTTTTTCACTCATTCATCTTGTTTTCCTGCTTTCCATTCTCCCTGATCCTAGTCACCTCTTTCTGTTCCTTGCCTTCTGCCAGTTTAGTTATGAGATGTTTTAAATTCACTAATCCAGCAATATATCACTTTGGGGGATTCAGTCTTCTCCTGGGTAAGTTTAATTAGAATATTGGGGGGTCTGGGGAGTGTTAGATCTAGCACAAAGTGCACAGCTAGGAAGCAGAGAAGTGGTGTTGGGGAGGGCAGGATGCCCTTGCCTTCAATTTCTCATTGTTTGCTTAATGAAGTAAACTCAAGTTCTTTTCAATGGATGTTCTCAAATTATTTTCAGTAGGATATCATGCTGCAGTCAGTAGTCATTCAAGGTAATATTAAATTGTGGCCATATTCTTTGGGTCTTGATTTCAAGAATCTGGGCTTATCTACTACCTGGCAATAATTAGAGATGCCTCTGAAAAATAGGCTCTTTTTGCCTGGCCGCTGGCATTAAACATCAGCATATTACTAAAGCTTGGCACAAGGCATTGCTTTAAGACCATTTTTAATAACACATATCCATGTGCAATTATAAATCAAATAGCTTTATAATTAAAAGACATACTTGGCCTTTTTTATCCTGTGAAGGTTTGCATGAAATTGGAGCCTTGCTGTGGTGGTGGTTGTTTTTTCTTTTTTTTAGGTAATTGAACCTTTTCACAAATGACTTCTTCATTCCTCTTAATTAAAATGTATAACAGCTTTTTATTTAAAGAGCACGAATTCATCAAAACAAATAACAATGCAAATTGTCACAGAATTGTTGCGTTTGTGTTTCCTTGTCACCTACCCAGAGATCTAGGAAGTGATGCAGAGGTGTAGATGACATTTCTCTCATCATCGCTGGTGGCACTACAGATTCCTGGCACTCCTCCACCTGTTCTCTTCTAGGACAGCAGAGACAGCAACTGTTTTTGGAATGTTAGTGCATTTTGCATCTCACTGACAACATTCTTCTCAACTAAACTATCATTTTACCTGCTCCTCACAACTGAAAGTATTACATTTTTCCTTCTCTTCTCCAGGAACTTAACTGTCTCCAAAGGCATTTTTACTCAAAAAGAATCTTACATAATCCCCTTCCTCAGACAATGTGTTTGTTTAAGTTGTCTTTATCTGCCCTATCACAGTACTACTTAATTTCACAGGAAACTAATTTTTATTCTGTAGTAGTCTCCAACTTTCTCATATTATGTCTGCATCATAGCACAGTGCAGTAGCTCTATAATAAAACATGATTATTTATTTATTTTTATTTTGTGGCTGCAGGATATTTTTATTTTTTATTTTATTTTTGTAGGCTGCAGTAAATGCATGATCCTATTGGGACACCCTCATTGTCACTGCAGGATTTGAAGTGGCAGGTGTTTAGGTGTGATGCAGATTCATCCTCTGATGCCTGCACTGCCTAACAGCATGAAGGCAAATCCAAAGCTTCTAAAAGCCTGTAAAATGCTGATAATCCTGCTAAGATTTACTGCAGCTGTTCAAGAAAGAGATACGAGTGAGTCCTGAGATTAGATTTAAAAAAAAAATAAATAAATAAAGGAAACTTTTTTTTTTTTTAGATAAGCAACTCCACTCTGAAGGAAGAAAGTCTGTAATTCACCTTAAGTACTATCCAAGGAGAAACTAATTCCTTTCAAATGCAGGGTCAAGTTTTATGTGAAGCCATTGTGACCTGTAATCACTTCGGCTATGAATAAACATGTGTGCTCTTCGAAACTGCGGAGTGGAGATAAAATACGGTCACAAACACATCTAGGCAAACTCTCTTGGAGGTCTGTGGAAAGGCTGCCATTGATTTTGACAGGATTTGGATAATGCCTGTAATTCTGTCATTCAGCACAGGTGCTTTTATTCAGGACATTTAGGTTCTCTCAGTGCAAGAACAAATACAGCCCACATTATCAACAGCAGAAACCAGAAAAGCATGGTACTTGTGAAAATTAAGCTAGCAAATCCTTTAGAAAGAAGATGTGTTACCTCCAGATGAGTCCTTCTCAACTGGTGATGAACATCAGTTTAAGTACGAGCTTAAATGGGAAAAAGATTTTCGGCACAGCTGGAAAAGGCAGGTAGAGATTTTGTGAAGCTGGAGGTTACTGCTCTTGTCCTTCATGAGTGGCACTTTGTTTAACATACAAATTCTGGGGTGCTCACTGATGACTGCCACTGCTAACTGGTGGATCCAATTCCTAAAGTAGAGGGAATGAAAATAGATTATTCTGGTTTGTAATGGTCGGTGCATTAGCAAAAGAGCTCACTATTACGGTGATTTCTATGGCTACCAACATCAAGTCACAAATAGCTGTTTCTCAGACACGTCAGCCATAACACTGAGTTCAATTCACAGCCCTGAGATCATTTGGGCTAAGTTCTTCCCGATGCACAAAAAACAGGGTCATAAAAAATTAAAATAATGCTCCCAATTGCGAGAGCAATGGGAAGGAAGGAAGCAAGGAGAGAAGAAAACCTCATTTTCCAAAACTTGAAGTATTTGAATTCTAACTTCTGATGGGCCAGAATTTACAGGGAAATTGGGCCTTTGAGGAGATTTAAAGCAGATCAAATGAGACAGTCATGCTGTACTGCTCTGACTGCAATATCCTTGGCCAGTAGATCAATGGTTGAGCATTAAACTTTGGCACACTGTATAGACCATTGATATTTTTCTGTTAAAAAAAAAAAAAAAAAAAAAGGCAGAAAATTCCTTCATCGTTCCTGCTTTCCCACTGCATGCCAAGCACTCTTCCTGGGCCACTGAAGGACCTTTCTTTCTCTTGGACCTCTGCACTTCACTCCTGGGAGTAAGTAGGGGGTATAAGTTGGCTGAGGAGGAGCCCCCTCTCCTTTCCTTAGGATCACTGCCCCGGAATGAGGGAGCCCTGCAGCTTTGCCAGTTACTCTGGAACTTGACAAGCAGTAGGAAAAGCCAATAACAAATCTGTACACCAAATCCAAGCAAAGCACCTCCACTGTCTGTAGGAACAGTTGGACAGAACTGAAGGGAAACGAAGCATGCCTCACACATGGCAGCTCTGTCAGCATGGTCCAGCTGAGAAGATGCCAGACACTACCAGCCCTTCTGTTGAGAACACTTTCATCCAAACTTACGCCCTCCATTTGTGTTCTTGGAAGGGAATTGAGATTTAAGGAGTCCTATTTTCTTTCTCTACCCAGCTCCACCTTGGGTGTGAGATTCAGAATTATCCTTGATTTACTGTTCATTGCCCCAGGTAAGGCTCTCAGCTGGCCATTGTTACTGTGATGGGCTAAGCCTTAATAAAGTGTTAACTCTTCAGAAGACTTTCCCAAGGATGTTATAGAAAGGCAGAAATAAACCTGTTCACATGTAACCTTCAAGATCTATATATACATCCAATTTGTTAACCACATTTAATAGGATGTCACAACCAGGACTGGTACACGTGGTTTACTGTCGACTGTCAGGTTAAATAGGATGGTAACCACCTCTGAGATGACAATGAATCTGCGGATCGTTATGTCATCCTCTATCCTACAAGCTTGACTTTGAAGTCTTACTTTGAAGACAATCAGGTGGAGCTTTTGTAGATAATTGGGAATTTTTTCTTTGAAAGCCACATGCTTTCACATTGCTGGAATGAAATATTGCAATATTCCAGTGGCACATTTTTAAAATTTTTGCTGGAGGTTTTTGTTACAGTTCTGAATGCATTTTTTTCAATATATATATAGATAGATAAATAGATATAGATATATATAAAGGATTGTAAAACGGCAATTAAATTTTGTGAACTCTGAAGGTAGCCACTCAAAGTTTGAGCTTTCTGGGAAGCACCTCTATATACACAGGTATAAATGATGCTGATAACTTAAGGCATGGAGGACAGCAAATCTGTGGCTAAGCTATCTGAAGTAGTTGAGAGGGGAAAGACTCTCAGTCAGCTACACTGGGAAATTACATTTTTTGGTTTTCACAAGTTGCAGAGATATCTGCATTGTTTGCTACTGAAAAAATATATATATTTACAGTCTATTTAGGTGAAGAGATGTATTCTAATTCATGAAACTTATCAGAGCTGAAGGGCTATGTTTTAAATAGCATTCTCTGTTGCCTGAAAGCCTTTATTTCAAATCATAAGACACAGAAGTAAACGTGGTCTGTTTCCTGAAAGCAAAAGTGGCAGTGCTGACAAACGAAATAGTGAATAATACAATGAAAGTAGTCTGTTCTTCCTCTAATATGAGTTTGGAGATGTCAGTGCTGGTACTCTTCAGTGTAATAACATTGTGCATTATTAAAGACAAGATCTCAACAGCTGCTTAATGTTAATATAAGACCCCTGAACATATTCTGAGGGAGTCCATGTCAGTTCAATGTAGGTACTGCAATTCTAACTTACACTGTTATTACTGCCTTCTCTTATACTTTGAGAGTTTATTTTATTTTGTAAGGCAATCATTAATCCCTTCTCTAAAGAGAATCAACCAACTCTCTTCTGGTTGTTCTTTCTAAAAATAAAATAAAAAAATAAATAAATGCTACCCACAGTTTTCATAGCCATATTTGAAGGAAGAGAAAGTTATTTCAGTTAGCTGAATCTCTGCATCCTTTTCCTAGAGTCTCTGCATTCATGTCCCCATTCTTTCCTTTTCCTTGAGCAGAACCCCACTGTTCCCATTTCTCAAGACAGCGCTGCTGGCAGCAGCTATGAGCAGATTCATGAAGAGCCTCATGCAGGACCTGAGCTTAAATTCTGGCTGTTCACATGCTGTGTGCTAGCATATGTTATAAGCAACTATAAATTGTGTACAGATGTGTGCTTGAATTCCAGTGTACCCAAGCTAACAACGAAGAGTAACATCTCATATGCTTTGTAATTATACATAATGAATGTGCTGTCATATAACAGAGTCCGTGGATTTATCCAGTGGCTTTGGCAGCAAGGAGTAAGAATTACCGTGTGAATTTTTAAACAAGATTTTTAGTATGGGATATGCAAACCGAAGAGAGGAGGCTGATTTCTCAGGAACGTTTTATAGACGAGGCTAAGCTTAAATGAACATGCAAGCCAGGACTTGAGAAAGGTTTGATTAGAGCAGGTTTTGAAAGCCTAGAGACAAAAACACTTAGATAAAAGCAAAAAGAGAAAGTATGCAAACATTGTCCTAGATGAAAAAGCCAAGTGCCAATAATCAGTAACTGGAGGGAAGTGCAGTAAAGGAAATGGAAGGTGGCTCTAAAGAATCTGCAGGAAGAGCCGGGCTGAGGAGGGATAAGAATCCTTGATGTACTTTCCCAGGGCTTGTGCACATTCTCTGCTGTCCACTTCTGCAAAGGTAATGGTTTTCCTGTCTACCAAGTGGAGATTAGTGTGTTGCTCTTTATACATCAGAGTTTGAGGAATAAATGCCAGGAATAGCTACCATCTTCGTTGCCTCTGAGCCCTCATCTCAGGCTGCATTCCTCATTGCCCTTGTACCAGTTGTCTCCTTCCCATTGGCCCAACAGAATGGACACACCAGCTTTTGTTCCTTCTGACCTGTGGCAAGTACCAAGCAGATAAATGCAGCCTGCTTAGAGCAAATGACTCTTTCCTTTAAGATGTGTGAACAAAGCAGTAGAGGAAAGAAAAAAGAAAAAAAAAAAAAAAAAAAAAAAGAAAAAAGAAAGAAAGAAAAAAAAAAAAAAAACACAAGGAAAAGGCCTGAACACAGTCTCAAAATGAGAAGGTAGGTTAGCTAGCAACTGGTAGAAGATCAGGCTTCTGTGGCCTCTCCCACCCAGAGCCTGAGTCTCAGCATGTGGTTTAAGCTAATCTAAAACAAGGTTGCTCTGATCCCACTGTCTTGCCCATTTCGAGCTCTTTATGCCTTTCTCCTTTGTGACTTCAGCACAGGCATTCGTTTGATTGCACAGTGAAATGGTTCAGGGAGCTGGAAAAACTGAAAGCTTACCATGAAATAAAATAATTAGCTTTCAGCCAGGTCAGTTCTGTGAACAGGATCTGCGTGAAGCCAGAGAGATGCCAGGGCTAATGCAAGAGAAGGGATGAAGGTGTGTAGCGTAGGCCATAGGGAAAGCAGAGGTTGCACTAATCCAGTCCTAGATTGCCTTAGGCTGCCCACGGAAGCACACCCTGATGCCTCCCAGCAGGCATCACAAGCTGTTTTGCAATCCCATAGATAAATGTTTGTTCCTTCTGGGTAAGAAAGAAACCTTTTTACAATAAAATAAAATAAAAAAATAAACTAAGATGTTTTGTGTTTCCTCTCCCCCAGGTTGTCATCCTGATTGAAAGAGGACTTGTAGGCTTAATGACAGTACTATCCAACAGGTAGGACTAGCAAATCATTAGTGAACAGTATCAGCTCTGGCAGAGTTATGGCTTTCAAGATTCATCCTGTGTTTGAAGGAGATTTGCTACATCAAAGATGAAAAATGTATTAATAACAGAAAAAAATAAATAAATAAAAAGCATTGCAGTTTGATCATTGCAGTTTGATTATATCTTGCATTTTTGTTATTCAGCTTGCATTTTTATTATTCAGCTTACCTTTTTGTATAGATCTGATGCTTGTATTACACATTCCAATGCATTTCTCCATACATATAGTACTTGCATCATTTGGCAGAGAACATGAAAACAAAATGATGATCAGACTTTCCAGACTGTGCTATTAAAGTGTCTGTTAACAGAACAGACATGCAGTTAAATCACTTCATATTAAATCAGCAACATTCCTAACCCTGAAGCATGGCATCTTATTATTTATTGACTCTTTACTCTTGACTCTTTGGACTCCTCATATCTCATGAAGCTGATTAGCTACATATCTGATGGTTGTTTTCTCCTCTCTTAAAATCCTGTGGCTTAATCTGTGCAGGTCATTTTGTGTGACCCACTTTCTCCAAACTTGTGATACTCTGTGGTACCCTCGGAGCCTACCTTACAGCGCTGCTCTAGCTTAACACTGGCCAGTCTCCAGGCTTTCTCTGCTGCAAACAAAGAGCTGAATGCTCCCATCCCTTATCTGGGAGGGACAGCTGCGGCTGTTCTTCCTAGTTCAATTTTAACTGTATATTTCTGAAAGATTAAGTGCTATATACAAAATTCAAAGTGAATATCTTTTGAAAAAATATCAGTGGAAAACATTTAAAAGCACAGAAGGACTAACACTATGAAGGCTGTGGCTCAAAAATCCCAGGTAACATTAGCTTGTCTGCCTACAGGCTGTGCCTGTCAATGAGATACACAGCTTTTTGCTCTTTTATTGTCTCATTGCCTTTTCTTGCACTGGATGCTATACTATTTCCCTGAGACTTTTCACAAGGCAGATTATATTTGACCACATTATGTAGCAACGTTTCCTGATGTTCTGGAAGAACCGGTGTGAATTACAAGACATTATGCCATATAATGATGGTAAGACGTCGCAAACTGCTACTGCCTGAGTAGCTTCTAGGCCAGGTTAAAGTGCAGCAGAGGAGCAGGACTTAGTGACAAGCTATGGCTGGAGGGATTTTTGTAAAATACAGTCTTTTCTCTGAGTGTCTTAAACTTCACCTTAAGTGTCATTGTGTGGGGCAATGGAAACCACAGCCTCATTCAGGAAAGGAACTCAGGAGCCAAACACTGTCCTTACAAGGCTTAGGGACCCCAAATGTCATCTGTAGTAGCCTGGCAGACTAAGTAAAAGCAGGCCAAAGAGCCATCAGCTGTTGGACCAGAGTCAGTACATTAGAGCTGGACTCAAATACTTAGTACAAAGGGTAATACATGGATAATGATCCTGGCCTGAAAAATTAAACATTTTATTTATTTATTTATTTCAGATATTGTTCCTGTTTCTGGCAATTCTATTATTTTTTAGAGAAAAACAACATTAGAGGAGTTTCTCTGTCCCAAAGGATTTGTGTTGCTACACCAAAGCATGACTAACTACATTGTTAGGACTTCAGCTGCAAGACTTACCACGCTCCACTGCATTCCCAACCAGCATTCCCTACTTAACAGATAAGAAATTAGTTTTGTGATTAAATTATTTCCATCAAATGCTCTCCTCTTTCAGCTAGGCTGGTTGTCCTTTTGTTGTTTTATTGACCTCTATTTTCCAGGCCATTGCATTTCCAAACAGCAGTCTTCAGAAGCATTATCCCATTAAGGAAACAATTAGTTTGCAGATTTTAACGTATCTGGAGCCTTACTGGTATCTGGTTGCCCTTCTTCATCTGTCAGCTCATTTCATGCGGTTTTGCATGTCTTTCCTGTTGTTTTAATCGATTGCCCTGGTTTAGCAGGGGGAGCATTGCCATAGCTGCTAGGAGCGATGCCCAGGTACCAGGCCACACCGCAGTGACACGCGGTAGCACACCTCTGCAGCTTCCCTGATCTCGGAGGCTGAGAGAAAACCACTTGGAAATGTTTGCTATGGGAGGTGATCAGTGGCTGAACATGTGAGGTTGAGCTAAAAAATGTGACATAGGTGTCACAGCAGAGCTTTCAGGGGTTGGTTGAGTTTCTGCAAGGACTTTGGCAGGGTCTCCCCGCCACTGCATGACAGCCCTGTGCAGAAAACAGTACAGGGACATGGCTTTACTTTCCTCCTTCATTACACCATTGGCCAAAATTTGCCTTGGCAACCAAGAAACCACAGAAACTGTAATTGAGATTCATCCCTACACTACACACATGCTCTTTCTGCCTCCGTCCCTTTCCATATTGCACCAAGTTTCAGGCACGAAACCTGGCTCTGTGGTGGCATTCAAGGTGAACAGCTGAAGGAGTCAGATAGTCACTCTGAATGAGCTCACGGAGCCTAAGTAGCTAGATTAGTAAAGTACAGGTGGGAAAGCGATAAACCCCGCGATCAGAGGCATTTACAATGAGCTGTGAGATTCTGCTTTGTGCTGTTTGTTGCTTTAGGCTGGGATTTTTAAATCCCAGTCTTTGTTGTTTTCCCAGCTTTGTTTGCTCAAGGCAAAGTGATTGTCAAATACCTCACACCGAGGACCCTAATTCTGACTGGGACATCCAGTAATATACATCTTAAACGAGACACAGTCCTGCTCTGCAGAGTGATGTCGTTCTGGTCTTACTGCTGCTGCTATTTCACTGATTTTACCATATGGTGGATGTTTTCAGTATGCTGTTTTCCCGTGCAGGGTTTCAGCCCATATGCCACAGCACGGCGTGATGTACACTAAAGGCCACATTTTGCCAGCTTTGCTCCCCTGCAGCTGTGTCTTGTAAGGTCTGTCCGGTCCCCGAACAGGAAGAGAAAAGACATGCTGGATTTTCCTGCTTCTGAAAACAGCATCATGGCAGGTTAAGCAAATTCCTTTTGACTGATACTGAAGGAAAGCAAGTAATTTCTGAAGACTGGCTTTATAAAGTGACTCTCCCTGTGTGGCATAAGGCTTTGGACTGTGGTTATTTTTACCATCCTTATGTTGTAGCCGGAGTCTTGATTGCTAAAGTCTTCCTTTGCATGCTCATGAATAAAGCGTTCCTGCTCGGCAGATGATTGCTGGGAGTGCGGCTTCTGTCTCATTGCAACCGTAGGATAGATGCGCCCTCCCGTGTACCAGCTCCGAAGTGTTTTTGCAGCCGTAGCACTCAGAGATCTTACGCACACCTCTCCAGAAATCTAGAGATCTGGTTTTCAAACAACGTCTTTTCAAACAGCAGCTCTGCCAAAGCTCTTTTTCAATCACACAGAAGTTACTGATATGTTTTTTTGTTTGTTTGTTTGTTTGCTTGTTTGTTTTTTAATATGGAAGAAACGTCAATGCTTAGATTTGCAAAATGTATAGCAACAAAAATAGTGGTGGTGGCTTCCCCCACCCGGCTTTTCTGCTTATGCAGTGAACCCAAGTCAGAAGAAACAAGTTAGTACACGAGGAGCTTTTGCTATTTTCACAGATGGTCTGATAAAATTTCATACAGCTACCTTGCACAAAAGAAGTAAATTCCTGTCAGACAGAGCAGGGTAAAGAAAGAAATATTTCAAAGTAACAGTCACTCTGCATAAGCTTCTCTGAAGAAGTGTAGCACCAGATGTACATATATAATTTCAGGGAACCACTAGAATTTCACTAGCACCACTGAGAAATCTTTTATACATACATACATATATATATATATATATATATTGACTCCAACACTGTCATCCCTGCATGAATTCACTGTGGAACATTGAATCAAAATGTTGACCATCACTGTGTCCAACAGTATAAATTACTGTATTTTTCATGTGTTTCTTCCTGAAACATCAGAGCATGTCAGCAAAGTGTAAGGTGCCAGCACTGCAGGTCCATACTGGAGGAGTCTCTGACCAAGAGGGTTTTTTTTGTTAAGAAGAAAAACTCATGGAATTAATTTTAGTTCAAATGGCAGGAGAGTTATGCCAGTCATATTTTCCCATGGAAATGGCATAGATTGGGACAGGGAGATGTTTCTGTTGCCCGGATGACTGGTCCTTCTCAGCTGCTGGCACATTTCTTTCCCAAAGCAAAAGAGGTTAGAGGCTGCCAGTTGTCTCTGTGTCTTCATTTCTTCATGGTCCCTGCAACCAACCTGAAGAGATCAGCTGAATAATGATGGTCACAAGCTTAAAATTGAGTACTGAGAATAGTGCCCTTGGGTGACAACGTAGCTTCCTCCTCCTTCTTTTTTTTTATTTATTATTTTTTTTTCTTCTTTTTATACTGGATACTTTTTGTGATACAAATGATGCTAGTACCTTTACTGGGGTTAGAGATATATTGGATTGCTTTAGTTTCAATAGATTATCCGGTCAGATTCATTGATGTCTTTTTATTTATTTATTTTCTGGTTTCTTCAAAAAAGAGTTGTGTTTGTGTCTTTAGCTGGTTTTCAGGCTATTTCTCTTCATCTCCTATTGTAGGTTGAGAAATTCCAGATGTATTTTGTTTCCATTGATCTATTTTGCCTTGTCACCAAAAACTGCAATCTTCTTTCTCTGCTGCATTTATTTCATCAGTAGTCTTAACTGGCAGTTTCTTTAACAGTCCTTGTTCATGGAAGAGATTTTCGTAGCTTTGAGCTACTTCATTTCTCTGGAGAGGAAATTAATTTGCACTTTAAACATAAGCAACACTTAGTCTCCATTCAGAAACTGGCAGCTCTTATGCTGTGGGCTGCCTCAGATCTATCAGTATTTTTTATTTTAGCCCAATGTGTTTCCTTCCTTTAATAAAAAAGAATCTCGGTACTGGGACCTGATTTCAGATCTTCAAATTACACTTCCTTTCACTTGGGCCATCCAAGAAAGAAACCTACCAATTACTTCTGAAGTTAAAATCACTTGCTTTTCAATACGCTGATGCTGCATCACTTCCTCATGTGGCAGCACCACTCAGCGTGTCTTAAAAGCAAGAAGAAAAATAAATAAATAAATAGATGAGCTTATAAAGAAGACTCTATAAAGGTGGAGGCTGAAGTTTGTGCTATTGCTAAACACTCAAATATATTTACTGAATACAATAAAAACTTACTACATAATATGAAAGGCTAGCAAGACACTTTACAGTTCCAACACATAATGTCCAAAATTTGACGACAGTTCCAATATTATATAGAAATGTTTCCCAGGGGACCTTTTGGAGTGAGCTTAAAACATAGCTGGTAGTATTTATTAGTCACAAAAAGGTTGTCCATGATACATATTCTTATACAACACAGGCCTCAGGATCCCAAAACAATGCTGTCTGAAAACAAACATTATTTTAATTTATTTTAGCTATATCAATCCTTTCTGTATTAATCCAAATCAGGTAGATACCTAGGATGAGGTCCATAGCACATCATCAGTTACAGCAGCTATTCCCTCTGAACCACCATTTTCCTTCAACCGTTTTTGGTATCCCCAAAGTTTGGATGAAAACTGGTGTTGGCCTGCCTGTCAGAAAGGATCTACGTGAAGAGCTTAGAGAAGTTTAATAAACTGAAAACAATAATTTAGACTGAAAAGATACATCTTCAAAATATTGCCGCTCCTTAAATTGATGCCGTTTCCCCTAGATCTCCCTGATTATTTGAAATTGAGAGCAACACTGCAGTCTTAGAGAAACTGTCTATATCCAATCTAGTTAGCAAAAGAGGATTACACAGAGACTTGGCATTTCTGCAGTCTTATTTTCATCCATAAAGATGAATGCAAGGTTTAAAAAGGCTTTGAGAACCAGTCTAACCACTGATATGCAAACCCTGTATGTCACCTACTATTCTATACAAGTACTTTTTAGATAGCTGTTGAACTCATGCTAAACCTAAGTAGCAACCTCCAATTTTACAATTGCTATTGCTTTTGCTTGATATCTGTACTCTTCAACAAACGGTCTAGAATTCCAACAACAAAGTTACCTTTCTCCTGCAGATTAATAATGTTATTGGTGGGTTGCTCTTATTTTTTTTTTCTATTTTTTCTTTTTCTTTTTTTTTTTTTCTTTTATTTTTATAAAACACATCCAGTCAGGAAACCATTAGGTTGTTTTGTTGCTGGCATGGTGATAGTGTTTCTGTCTTCCAAAGAAATATGCAGGTATATGAAGTGAACACAGTTTCATGCTAATTTGTGGCTTGGGAATCTGGTCAGCTAAGCAGGACATCCTTTGGAAATTTCTCAGCTCAACTCCCTGCCAAATAACTGTGTTCCAGCTCACGTTTCCCTCTACCATTTGGGAATGTCTTCCAGGACACCCAGAGATGCACAGCCATGCCTGTGAGATAGGAGCTTTATCTTCCCCAGTGCCTGGCAAACAGATTATACAGTTTGGATGCTACTTAAATAGGAAGAGTAAACCCTACCATTGCTATTACTTTTGGTTAGACAGAATGGGAAATTGTGTCCTATAAATTTTTCTTGGCAGCCTATAATATTTATTTACATAACAAGTGGTAGAAGATCCCAGCGCAAAGATCCCATTTGAAAATGAAGTAATTTGTCAACATTTCTTTTTTCACTCATTTCAATTTGCATGCAAGGATACTAAGTTTTATCTCTGGCTGTGCTACAGGGCTATAGTTTATTCACAGCAGGAAAGATAGCAAATATAAACAGCAAGCTAATGGACTGAACCGCTATCTAGCTGCAGCTAAAGCATAGCTAAGTAAGATTGGTGTTACAGTACAGTAGCTGCAACAAACAAATCAATATGTGTCCTTCAGATTATAGCTTATTCGGTTCGTGTGTATTATAAAATTTGAACTTCAAGTATGCATTTTGAAAATGCATTTGACAGAATTTATGTCTGATTCTTTCCAAGGTACGTATGGAAATGTTGATTCAAATTAATTGAAGTTTATTTAATTGACTTCAAACTGTGAAAATGACAATGCTGACAGCTCAATAAGGGTTCATCTCCCAGAATCCTACAATGCTAGAGGGGAGATGAGAAATTTTTAAGGTGCCGTTCACTTGGTATAATTCAGAAGTCTACTTATGGGCATGGGGAATGGCCCCTGGAAGGAGCAGTTTCCCTCCATTGACTGCGAAAGAAGAGCGTGACAAGCTCAGAAGTAGAGGCCTACATTTCTGATGCATTTACAACTGGAAAGATAATAACTTGAAACAGCATGGCAAAGTGATTATTTAACCTAACTTGTCTTTGTTGGGCCAACCAACTGGCTGGCCCTTACCTTCAAAACATTTGTGTAAGGTTTCTCAAGCAGCCTCCATACTCAGAAAGTAATGGCTGCGTCATGGGAACATGGTGTCTGCTGCCCCGTATTCTGATGACAGCAATACAGAGAAATGCATTCCTTCTTCAAACGTACAGGAAATTTTTCACAGATTTAGTAATGACAAAATATCTGGGAAAAAAATGAACAAGAAAGCCGTTTTCTTTTCTGAGATGCCAACTTCTTTTATGCCTGCATGCGAAAGCCAAATGATTTGTTTGCATGTGATCATATATTCTGTAAGAGTGCAGCAAATCCTCAACAATGTCCTCAGATAAATTTTTACATGATCAGACAGGATGTATAGTATTACATTTTTTTTTTTCCTACAGATATGTAACTTATTATTAACTGGAGTATAAAAGTGCTTCTACAAGCACTGCTTTGAGCTGGAGTTATTGACTATTTTGTAGTCCAAAAGCAATGAAAAATCACCAAGTCTGTTCGATTGCCTTAGTTGTTAAAATGACATTTTATGAGTGAGACAGCCAGCTAACTATTGATAAGCCTGGGCATCTTGTTACCTCATGTGAGCTGTCATGACAGCTACATATTTTGTATTATTTACACTGCTAAAATGGTGAACAGATGAAATGGGCTGGTAGCAGGCACTGGTCACTTGAAATCTCTGTTCTGTCTTTGGGAAGATGAAAATATATGAAAATAAAAATCCTGAATTTCAAAAAGCTCTGTATCAGGATCCTGAGTTGGCACATTAAGCTGTCCAAGTACTTCAAGAAGTACATTGCCTCCATCCTTTCTGTTAAATCAGAAGTTAAAGGAAATAAAACTCGTCTATTGCTCTGAAATTCATCATGGTTCTCCTCCCATGAGGAGGATCTCTGAGTAGACCTAGGGAAATGATGGTGGATTAGAAATATCTAGAATTAGAGAAGTAGGCTTCAAAATCCAGATCTTACGGAACTGAAATGTCAATTGTGAAGGAAAATCAGGAACTGGCAAATCACATTAAATATGCACACCAAATCTTGGATCATATCAATTACCTGGCTAATAACAAAGGCAGATCAACAATCATCACAGCAGATGTGTGGTAGAAATTTTGGTACTTTCTGACTTATGTCTCTAGGTAGTTCTGTATTAGGAATGAAATGACTCTGTATTGTAGTTCAGACTTTTCAGCTTGTGCTTGGAGCATAAGCTCCTGAAGATCTCCATACATGGTGGCAAGAAATTCAGACGTTCATTTTCTACATTGAGGACGTTTGTTCACAAGCATAAATCTGGAAGTCCAGTTCAAACCACTATGCCTTCCTGACAGTGCATGTTAATTCCCGTTCGGAAGCCTACAGGAAATTCTTCTGGCCGTAGAAGTCTGAGTTTCTGAGCACTTGTCTCTGAGATGCTTTCCGCGGTATTAGAGCTCTCTCAGCCTCTTACTTCTGGCACATCTCTTGACTCATAGTGGAGTATATACAGAAGACTTGGAAGCGTTAACAAGTTCTTTGATGTAGCGCCATAGCAATTTAATTATTTACTCCAGTGCTGCCTCAGCTATCCTGAACTTGAGAAATCAGATCGGATGCAAGATTTTAGCTGTTACTTACATAACCAGAAATGATGTGGAATTAAATTGCTCAGGAAATTTGCTCTCTCTCCATCATGTGGTGATTTGAAGCACTTGAGCTGAAGTTATTTCCCGTGGCACAGTATCCTCCATGAGTGACTGCTGGGCTGGGAGCTTTCCTACCTTGTCTCTGCATTTCCAATCTCCAAAGAATTTAAGGCACTGTAAAGCACTTACCCCCCCTGATACCCCACACCCCTCATCCTGTACCCAAGGAGGAAGTGACCTGAAGTATGGATCAGATTTTTGGCAAGTCCTTACTCCTGCAATTCACTTTTAAAGCTGTGGGATGCCTGCCCAGAACATTAGATATTCAGAGCTGCTGTTGTACAAGACAACGAACAGATAGCTTTAAGCTATGTCTCCCAGCGCATTTCTTGTGAGACCTCAGGACCTTTATTCTGTCTTTCTTGATCTCTTCTGCTTTTGAAAAAGTCATTTGAAAAATCTTCCCTTGTTGATTTTCTGTGGGATCTTCAGAAGATTATAGCGGACGGAGAAATACAAATGTCAATGCGAGAAAACAGTATGACTACAATTCATCAGCACTCAGGGACATAACTGTAAGGTTGCCCACTGAATCCCTTTGTTTCTCTTTTTCCTTAAATGATGTATTTTTAAGCAGAGAAGTTATTAACTTTACCTTCCATATAACCAGCCTTGTATATTTTTCTCACCTGATGCATGCTGATTATTGGAAGTTTCACGCTACCTTCCTTGATGTAAGGGATTTGAGCTCCCCATATGAACAGGGCATCTTTCCTTGTTAATCTACTCAAATCATCATTAAGTTTCCAAATCTTATTGACCATTTTGCTATCTCTTACTGTTTCTCAGCACTGAACTGAAGCTTCCTCTCTTTCCTCATCAACAACCAGAGACATAAAGAATTCTCTACATCCTTTCTTTGCTTCCCCCAATTTAATTTCACTGCTCCATCAAATTTATCTTCATTCACTTTTTGCAGAAAATGCTCAGTACCTTGTGTTATACGGTATATGCAGAGACAGACCTCTGGAAGTTGTCTGCCTCATTAACTTCCAAAATCTATAAGACACAAGGTAGTTGCAGAAACATACCTAGGAACAGAGCTTTTCCAACTGCACTTGCTCTTGTGATATAGGGTTATGGGACCATAAAAAAAAAAAAAAAAAAAAAAAAAGCAAACACACCAAAAACACACTTTGATGTATTATGCAATGTACTTGATGAAAACAATAAAAAAAAGCTTTCCACTCTATATAGCACTTCATAAATATGCATTTATTTCCTCATCTTTCATCAGTTTTACAGTTTTAACCAGTGCCTCAGTGTTAATAATTGTCAGAAGCATATAATGGAACTTCAGACAGTTTTATTCTATAGTCCTGAAGTTAAAAACAAATTAATGGGCCTTTCCATATGGAACTGAGCCAAAAAAAAAAAAAAGCAACAAATTTCTTATACCGTATTAGTTACATAAGATTTCAAACTAACATTTCTATCCTATCGCATGTATTGTATTTACATATTGGAGTAATTTGTTTACTATTTACATATTTCAAATACTGTAGTCATAAATCTGTTTATATTGTACATTCCCGCTTAAATTCTTATTACAGAAATTCTTTAGCACACATTTTAGACACTACAGTTTTAATATTTCACATCAGTTTTAGGAAATTACTGCCTGGTTTCACTAATGATGTGTCAAGATGCCTCCTTCATAAGAAAATACATATTACAAAGGAATTTAATAATATTCGGAATCTTTTGAATTTTGAAAAGAATAAGTTCATGGGATGTAATAATCAGGAAGTTATTTCCTTTTCTATGTAATATTATGTTTGGAATGACATTTTACCTGAGATGTACAATCGTTAAATGTAAGGTTGTTGTTTGCTTTTGTTTTGGCTTGGTTTTAATAAAATGAAATATTTTATGTATATTTATGTAAAGTATTCATGTAATGTAATAAAAATTTTGAAAATTTTACATAAATGTTTGCCTTCTTTTTACTGAAAACTATTCCTGTCTGTATAGATATATAAATGTTATTTATATATTTATATATATATATATTTATATATATAAATGTTATTTATATATCTATACCTCGTTTTCCAGAAAATTCTGTCTCTCTATAAATAATCATTGTTACTATATTAGGAAACTTCCCACTATCCTTAAAAAGCAATGTGCTCAAGTACAATATTCAACTTCTGACACAGACACAAGAGTAAATGTGACCTCTGATGGTAATACTTTCTTCCAAGGGAAGTAAGAGGTACCTGTTGAATTTGGAAGACATGGCAGACAACTTATGTGGACCCGATGAAGGAAATTCTATATATCCAGTCCCAAAAATGTTATGCAGAAGCATCTGACACAGCAGACAACTTTGGGTCAACTTTCCATGTTACATGTAACTACCTAAATAACATCTTAATTAAAAAATAATTATTATTATAGAAATCCATTACAACATTGTACATTTAATGCTGTGTGTCTTCTCTCAAGTTACAATAATATGCATTTCTATTAACAAATTACTGTAAATACTAAGTCTAAAGCAAATGTTCATAAAGTTCAGGTTTCTTTTATTCTGTTATTGGTAGATATTCTGTTAGGCACAATATGACATTCTTTGTAAACATAAAGATAGACCATGATACATTAGAGCATGAACTTATAGAAAACAATATACAGATATTTATGAAACACAGATCCACTATACACTCTAGGCACAAATGCAGCAACCTAGGAGGTTTGAACTTGAAGACATCAAAGCTGAGAACCCCAGCTGATGTCAGTGGAACAGAAATGCATCCTAGTCAGAAAACCCTCCTGCTTCTGAATTAATTTGTTTCTCTCTCTTCTACCACTTATTTCATATAATTTTAAAATATAGATCTCATAATCACATTGGTAAAAATGTATTTTCTTCTATTTACCCTGAAACACCAGTTACTTATTATAAAGTTGGTGTCATGAACTAATATGTCTAGAAAGCTTTCCTCAAAACGTATATTTACATATTTTTAAGAACTTTAAAACAATCTTCCAATAACAAGTCATAAGAGAAAACCTCTTGAAAATCTTTTACTTTCCAAAATTAAAAGTGCACTACACTTTTTGTGTGACATCATGCAACTCTAGAACTGAACTGGTGAATGACTATTCCGAGCTTCCGGTATATTGCTTATTGCACCTCTCACCCTCAATAACCGTATGTGTGGGGCAGGCACAAATTAACATAGGTTTATTTACATCTAATAGAGCAACATCAGAATTATTATCTGAAAAAAAATATTGAAAATAAATAGTGCACTTAAATTATGTAAGTTTTAAGAAATTATTCAGAATCCCATACTTATATGAAGAAACATTGATTTCATTCTATAAAGTCAGAGAGGATTTTTATTCTGCTAATGATGCAGAAGTATCTGAGTGTATAGTTACTGTTATTGGGAACTGTCTTCTCCCTTCCTCTGAATAGTAAGAAAAAAGGTCTTAAACTATTTAACAAATAAGCTTTGGACAGATATATTAATTTTCCTTTTCTAACATGCTAGAAATGGAGAATAAGGCAACAACTGAGAAACAAAATATATCTTGCTTTGTAAACCAAGCTTCTTAATGTGATTCTTAAAAGTGAACTTTCATGATAAAAAATTGAAAGGCTTGAAAGAAAGGCTTTATTTTAACAAGACCACATCTTCCATTTCATTCAATATTTTAAAAACACTCCAAAATAATATAAAGTGGGATTTATTTTAGTGCTACAGATGAGTCTTAGGTATTAAGTCAGTTCTTTGTAGGGCTAAAAATCATCTACAACACCCTACAATAATGAATTGTGTTTAGAAAATACCACCAATTTCCACTGCAAACTTACTTTCTTATATTATTGCATTCTAACCTCATTCCATGGAAAAAATAAAACATGGTGTGAGAACATCAGCATCTTCTGAGTTATAACCAGACCTCAAACCACAGGTCTTGCTATCTCAGATGGTCTTTATGACCGTGAAGAGTTTTGTTTTTTTTTTTATCTAAAGCAAGTAATTCAAACTGGCTGATAGTAATGTCAATGAAGTAGTCACAAAATCATTCCTTAAGGAAGTTTTAAAACTCAGGTACATACAACAATTGCTCAAATCATAATTGCGGAAGGGGAAAAAAGACAATTATGTGATAGACATTTGAATTCATATTTCATGCTGAGCGAAAAAGTTCACTTTTAAGTTCATTCATTACTCAATATCCTTCTTTGTCCATTTCTTTGGTATTCTCTTCTCATTTTGCAAGTTCTAACAGAATTTTAATGGTCATCTTCATTCAAACAAAAGAGCAATGAGCTGAAATCACAACCAAAACAACAGATGCCATAATACTGCAGAACACATTGGTCTTAATAATTTCTGGCTCTTTATATTCATTTCTTGTAATGATTGGGAGCATCTGCAAATGCAAATTTGAGTCTGTAGGCTTCTGCTAGGAGTACACTGATTTCTTCATTTCCCCAGTGTACTGTGGGCAAATTCTGTAAAAATATCAGCAATTCCTAGTTGGAGAGAGAGAGAAAAAAAATAATTAATATATATATTCAAATATCAGTGTAATAGCAATGTAATATAGAATGATAACTTATAAGCAATCATTTAAGTCAGTACCCCATACAAACCTGAGATCCCCTTAGGTTAAGTGATTTTCTTGCAACTTGCTAAAGTTACAAGTTATATATGAATTATGGCTATTTTTTAGTATTTATAAAAATAAAAAAATAAGGGGAATGAACTCACTTGTTTTCTACATACTAACAGTTTTATTATGCATAACAGCTAATTATGTATATGTTTGCACAAATACATTTGTTAAGGTTTATTTTAAAGAGGAGGAATGAGTAAACAGGAATGCAATTAAGAACACAACCCTTATCCCGCTATATATCAGAATCCTGGAACATCATATATAAGCACACAGTCAAATCCTTTTCATAAGGGTCTTATTTTCCTTGTCTTGCTCCCGCTTCTCCCTCCTATGTGACTGCTTTCAGGAAGTGTGGCTGCAGAGCCCTTACCATGAGATTTCAGGCAATAGTGAGGAATATAAATGAACACAACACTTTTTCTTTTTTTATTTTTTTTGCAAGGCAACTATTTTAGCTTCACCTATTGCATGGCCTTGATAGATGGGTTCTTGTAAGATAAAACAAGAAAGAAAAGAAGTCGAGCAGTGCTGTATATTTAATTAAGAATAATAAGTAGCAATAAAACAGAGTTAGCATGGGAATGTTTGTACTACACTTGAGAGAGCACATATTTTTAAATAAAGTATTATACAATTGCCAAAAGCACGCTTAAAAAAAAATCTGTCTACTTTTCTGACAGTTATGCTGATAACCGTAATTAATAAATTTGCAGTGAAGAGTAAGAAGGTTGCATATAGAGATGACAAATGCCTACCTCCATGAAAGGTTGTTTTTTGTTTTAATTTACCAAAGTAACTTTCAACCAGCTCAAAGACACAGTAGATAGTTACATGAATTTTGTGAAATTACCTGTTCTCATGTTTGCAGTGCCAAGACTTTGCCTGGTCATACTGCTGGTACAAATGCAGTACCACCCAGAGGATGGTCGGGCACTGGGACAGGCTCCCCAGGGCAGCGGTCACAGCACTGAACCTGACGAAGTTCAAGAAGCATTTGGACAACGCTCTCAGACACATGGTCTGATTTTGGGGTGATCCTTTGGGGACCCAGGAGTTGGACTCGATACTTGTGGATCCCTTCCAATTCAGGATATTGTACGACTATGAAATGATTCATGCTGCTTGAGTAGTGTTTTGATATTCCTTTGGGATACTGTGCAAATAAATTTAGGCCTAACCAATCCTTCATCCAATGGACCTTTCCAGGACCACTTAGATTCATATTGTTAGGGTTGGAAAAGCCCTCCAAGATATCTGCTCCAGCCATACCCCTATCACCGACGTCACCCACTAACCCATGTCCCCAAGCACCACGTCCAACCTCTCCTTGAACACCCCCAGGGACGGTGACTCCACCACCTCCCTGGGCAACCCGTCCCAGTGCCTGACTGCTCTTTCTGAGCAGAAATGGCTCCTCACCTAATCGGATGTTGCAAACAGCACCTGCCTGTATAGAAGGTACTATTAAACTATTCAACAGCTAATTAACTAAAGCTACCGTTTCAGCACTGAAATTAGAATTTTACCTTGTTAACACATTTGACCAGTTGTTTCTGTGGCAATTGTGCATGCTTTTCAAACTGGAAAATGTTGCTACAGATTTGTGAAAGACTGATATAGCTTGTAGATAATGAATTCTGCTTATATATTCAGTTTTGAACGTAAGGTGATCATACTGGATATGCGTATCAAAAAATTATTACAGTACTATCATTTAATTTCTTAAAACATTCTACATAGCAGCCTTTTTTGCAAACAGCTGACTGTCTGGTATTTGGAAATAAAAAAGACAAAGGAAATACAGTAACAGTCATCCATATTTATTTTGTTACATTTACCTGCCCAAAGCACTGAAGGTACATTATCTAACAAAACAAACCCCATTTTCAAAAATAAATACAGTTTTAGAGGTTTGTTGACCTACAGACAACCAGACAGAATCAATGAATTTTCTTCAAGGACACACAACAAAATAGCAGGAGAAATAAGGTGTTCTAAGGAAATTTTCACCTTAAACTCTTTGCTGATACATCTTTAATATCCATACTATATGAAGTTTAGCATGCAACTGAAATATAAAGTAGCACTATTGGGGAAGAAACAGTTTCATAGTTCTATAATCAATTGCAAACATTCATAACTTTCATCGTAATCAAATACATTAAAAAATGGCAGAGTAATCCATTGACTGTCCAAGTTCATTTCCTTTTGGGGGGGCATTTTTCCTTGTTACCAAGGGAAAAGGATCAGTCCTTAAATACTCAAAGTCTAAGACTGACACTAACCAGTGAATATGCATTATAGATAGAAGTAAAGTAACTGTATAACATCAAGAAACACTACTTGAGTGATTTACTGATGATAAGGCTTATATTCTTATGACTATTACTTGAAAGAGCTTCAAAATTATCTGAGATTGAAATAGATTTTACAACTTGTTGAAAAAGTAGAACCTGTAAAAAAGGTTCAGAAAAAAATTATTTGCTTTTTAGTCGTACTACATTTATTGCTGTCCAAATCTGTAGCATTGTAAAAAAAATAAAAAATAAAACCCAACAAAATCCACCCAAATGTCCTAGGATACGAAGTGTACAAACATAGACTAATCAATATTTATTTACAAGAACACATCATAACAAGTTAATCTAAAGCTGCTCAATTTAAAAATTTATACTTGCAAAAGAGCAAAGATGACTATGTAAGTAATGACCCAAGAGTATCCACTCATTAATTATTATTCCTAGTTTTACTCCAACAGCTAAAGTAGGAAAGACTAGAGTTCTAAATAAGGCATCCATGCTAACTGCTTCAATTTGCTTTCCTATTCACAATCAAAATTAAAATATATGAGACACTCTCTGAAATATGATGAATCATGAACTTGGTTTAATATTTAAAATAAAAACTCCCTGGTGACAAACTGCTTGGTATATTTCAGAACTAGAAAACTAAGTCAAAAAAGCAGCATTTGTAATATATCCTTGCAATAATTTATTTTCTGCTTAATTTAAATGATATTGTAATGTCGCTTGGCCGGGGAATCTGTCAAATACTTCCTGATTTCACTGAAATTATTCACCAAATAGGAAGGCTGAAAAATTATCTTGATATTCCTTTTACATGTAATTAATTTGTTGCAAATCACAGTCTGAACAGACCTAGTTGGCTGCATTTTTTCATAAAAAGTGTCTAATAAGTGCATATGTGCAAACAGAATGATCACCACTGCCAGTTTTTAACTTTTATGAGAACAATTCCACTTTTCTCCCCACACACTTGTTTCCATTGATCCTTACTTCTACATCCCATTATGCAGCAAAAATTAGCTGTTAAGGGGGCAATGCTTTACTACAAGCACTGGGCACCAAAACCACGATGAACTACCACTACGAACTGAAAGAATCTATCAGAAGAATGATGGGCTTAATACTCCATTTCACAGCTTAAAATGAAATACTTCAAAAGCAAATCACTTAACTGTGGCTCTTAATGTCTTTAAATAACAATAGTTTTCATCCTTTTCAAAGCACTTAAGATAATCTAAATTGTTAGATTTACCTACATACGCTGTAGAATGAAGTTTGCTTTCAAACAATTATAACCTCCAGCCTTCCCCAACTATTCTTTTAGTACCTTTCATACTACTGAATGCTAAAAAGATCTTAAAGTACTTTAAATACTTATTTTTAACCACCCAAGTCTTGTCATAACCCTGTGGGTTACACTGCTAGTAAACAGCCCTGGGACACATCATGCACAGAACAACCAATACTGCATAAGGCTTTCACTTGCATGACTTACATGTATTTGCTCTCCAGCAGCATTTAGGGGATTATTCTTAAACTAACCTAACCTTTATAATGCTGACAGAAGTCTGACAATGAGCTGTCAGGACAACCATCTCCCATGAATGACATAGGTAAACCGGCAATCCCAAGAGCCAAAGCCATAAGTTGCATAGCCAACTATGAACTGGAGCTTGTACCAACTTGGGTCAGATGTGCAAAGGGCCCAGATGGAGAACGGCAGCAGTGGTTATCGATGGGTAACACAATCTCCATCACTTTATCAGATGTAACGTTCATGAAAAAGAACCACAACAGTTCTTTGAAAATATCAGCTTTTAATACCTTTTAGCAATGTCACAATTACTTTTGTGACAACAATGCCACCTAGTCTTTGCACAGGGCTTTAGAAATGTAAAGCAATTTTACAAAATACATAAGGTTTTTCAGTTCTCTCAGATAAAACTAAGGATGGCATAAACTATCTTGCCCAAGGGCAGCCAGCAGATCATCAGCAGAGCTGGGGTTTCCAAAATCCCAGTCCAATGTTTGTTTATATTTTGGCTGCATCTATAACAGACATAGTCTAAATTACACCCTTTACATTTGGCAAACAGAGCGTTCCAGTTTCATTGGACTCTTACTGCGCTGAACAGCCATACTCATCTCTTGAACTAAGGCCTAGCCACATGAACTGGCCTGCCAGCACAACTCCGGCTCAATCGACGTGCTGCATTTCCCTGCTCATGACACACTGGGGAGAGGCCCTTCCAACCTCCCTGCCTCCTTGCCATTCAGGCAGCGGTGGGTTTCTTCCTTACTGAGGAAAGATCTCAGGTATTTGAGGTATTCATAACCAGCAGCTAACTCCTGATCTAGGGCGAAACTGTTAAACAAACAAAAAAATAATTTTTTTTTTTTATCTTTAAGATTTAGAGAAAAAATAAGAGTATTTTCAAAGTATTGAAAACCTTAACATTTCAGGGAATGAAATGGCAGTCTGACTCCTTTCTTGCCTCAGTTTGGACACAGCAGGACCAAGCCTCTTTGGGGAATTCAGAAGTCTCCGTGCGCAGGAGCGACATCTGTGGTGAAGATGTACCACCCATGGCTGGGGAGGTTCAAGGGTCTGTGTAAATTTGCTCCTCTCTGTCCACCAACTAAAATAAAAAGTACAGCTCTAGCTCTGAATCTAGTCTTGCTTTCAGTAGCGGATTGCATGACAGACCTCCCACAGTCTCTTCAACACTGAAGTTTTCTGGTGTTTTATTTTTTAAAGGACATGGACTTAATTAGAAAAGCAAACCAAAATGATGATAAAAGAACTGCTAAGTACACTTAATACACAAATAGCAGAATATTCAGTCTTGGGATATAATACAATACACAATTAGGAAAGAAACATAGGCAGAGAAATTGTGCTCAATGTAATGAGTGGAAATACCACAAAAAGAGGAAACTGGTAACTTATTTTTTTTCTTTATATGGATTTTATTGCACAGAGTGCAGTCAACATGTATTTCATTGTATTTTATTCTTTTCCTTCTTCCTGTGAATGCATCCTAGTGTTTTTCAGTCTTTTGAACATCAATTGTTTGTAGCACAATTTTTGTTCCATTCTCCAAAGAGGAACTGCGTGGTAACCTCCCACATACCAACATTCTTCGCTATTATCAGTAAGATTTCTCTGCTGTTTTCTCTCCAAGGAAAGGAAAAATTAACTCTTTAAGACAATGTATAAATATTTCAAATAATTTCACAATAACAAAATACACTCTGTCTTGTTGTCCTTTAAGGACATTCCCTGGATTTGGAAGATGCAATTAATTTACACAAGAGTCCACAGTGTCCATCTTTGCTTTAGTCTATTTTCCTCAAGAGTTATAAGTGCTTCTTTGCCTCAGAGCTGTGTTTTTTTTTATGTTTGTTTTGTTTTGCTTTTTTCCAATTTCTAAATCTTCTCTTACTGTCTAATCCTCATCTTCAAAGCACAAAGCTTACCGTATGAAGTAAACAACACCTTGGTTGTCCAAGGCTGGCTGCAGAGATCCTAGCTCAGTGAAGGCAATAGCAGCTAGTATGTGCCATGACAGGAGGGAATGACAACTACAGCCCTAATCTACTTTTACTTCTGCTTCAGTGTGCTGAACTCACTGATGGGTCCCTACTAGGAGCTGACATTTCTATTACCACCACACACACCATTCTTCCTTGAAGCTATGAAGAAAAAATCACCTCCCTCAGCCATCAGGTTCTTGGTGTGGTTCCTCTGTACACCATCCTCCTGACTTCCAGACAAACCTTGCTCATTTATAACATTTGGCCCAGTGGCAAGTGAGAGTTTGCCTGTGGCAAGCTGCCAGAGACCAGGCCCCACAACGAGGAGATGGGCATCTGGGTCCAATCTTGTAAGGGTGGGAGGGGAGGAGACATCTGCCATTCCGGGCCTAAGAATGGCAGTAGCCTCCTGTCTGATTTCTTTTGCTTATCACTGTGCCTCAGGCCTCACTTCCAAGTCCCTTCCCTTAGACAGTTCTCTTCACTTTTCCTCCTCTCTCCTAACTCAAGATTTTGCAAAACGAATGTCAAGTGTTGCTTATGCCGTGCCTCAGCAAGGAGCCCAGCACCAGGAATATCTTCGCAAAACTGGGTACAGTTACTAGATTCTCTCCCTGCTACAAGCAGCCTCCCTGAACTATTTCCACTTACATGAAGCACTTAGGAGTCTAAGTTTCGAGCAGAGGCAAAAAAACGTACTATAAAATCCTGTAAACCACCGTATACCAGAGAGTTGCATAGCATGTTGGTCTTCCCAGGTAAAATTTACAGCTGTGCTGCAGAGCATCCCTGAATACTCCAGCAAGGGAAGCAAATGAATGCTTTTCTGTGCACATGCCACTATGCTACAGAATTGTCTGTCAAAATGATTTCAACATACATTTCGCAATGACCTGCTGACACATACTCTATTCGTATCAATACTGTACTGAATAATAACATTTGCTAACCAGCCACAAGAAATGCCTAACATTGAAGGAACTGCTATTTTTTAATCTGGAACGATAGGATATAGTGGACCGGTGTAGCAGTGTTGCCGGGTCATGCTATAGATAAATTAAAAATCTATGCCCCAAACTAATTTGTCAGTAGACAAATAACTATAGCAGAAAATAGAAGCCTAAAGCACAGCATTTTAAAACCCTTGGTAAGATTTCTGTTTTATGTTAATATACATCTAAATCACAACTCTGAAATAATTGTTCTGCACATTTGAAATTTTGTCACGGCTATAACTATAGCCTTGTATTGTCACACCCACCCTGACTCACTATGTGGTTCCTGAAGGAAGGAACATCAAGAACAATTATAGAACAAGTAACACATTGGCTGTTACTCAAACAGAATGATGTTCTTCTAATAAGCAGAGCACAAAGATCTCTATCATAATAATCAAAGCGATTTATTTACTTTGATAACTCAGTTCATATTTTTTTATCTGTGTGAATTATTGACAAAGTTCAACTTTGTAGATTTTGTGGTTGTTTTTTGTTGTTGTTTTTTTTTTCTCCAACAGGAGGAAGAAACTTAGAACATAAAAAAAAAGTAATAGAATTTATTTCTAGCTAATATAAAAATGGTAATAACTAAAGTTAAATTCAAACTCCAACACACTGAGGAAATTAATGGAGTTAGTTTTTAATGTCAAAACTGAGAACTGGTCTATTAATTTAACAAATAAAGGCAGTCCTCAAGTATAGTATTTTTCTACTAGAGTTGATAATCCTTCCTGCTGCTAACTGCAATATAATTATGGTCTGAATACTTCTGGTCTACAACAGCTCTATTTTGTACTGATAGGCAGAACCTGCAATCTTACTATATTTTATAATCATGAACTTTTCAACATTAGAGTTTAGGACTGCATATAACTAAATGGAAGGTAAATTTACTTATATAAAATCTTTCATTATTTAATAAGGAATCGCTAACTTTGTAGTTTGACCGAGGGCTGTATCTGTTACACAGTACACACACGTACAGAACACGGCAAAATTTATGCTGGCCATTTGATTAAACTGCTTCTTTATGAGAGATATTTGCCTTTTCAGAAGTTGAGCTTGAAATTTTAGAACACAATTTACTTTTAAAGAACTAATGATGTGCAACACTACTAAAAGTTATTTAGAGAAAATATTGAATAAAGCTAAGGAAGAAACTAATTATTGCCAGAAAATTGCTCATTTACCTACTGAATTACATTAAAAAAAGAAATCAACATAGATACATGTATATGCATATATTTAAAAAATTCTAAGCATTGTTATGATTTTATGGGGAATTGTATGATATGGTGCCAGAGATTGCCAGAACTGAACAATCCTCCATACTTTTTTTTTCCAAACAGATGTAAACGCTATACAGAGAAAAGAAATATATAATATAAAAATGATCTATTTCCTGTTTTCCTTTAAAATGCATATTCACTTGCTCAAATTTGTGATTGTAACATGTGAAGAGAAGAGGTGACATGGACGACCAGTACCCAGCGGGCATCCCATCCATGGACTTGGTCCCTCCCGTGTCACACAGTGAAAGAGAAAGACAGAAGTGCCAGGGCTACTGCCTGGCTGTGCCCCTACAACTGCTGCAGTCACCAGGTTGGTAACGGGCTGTCCTAGCCTCTCAGCCTGTTCCCAGATACTCATGATGAAGCATGCCCACTGCTGGACATGCCAGGCTATGTCCAAGTCCTCCTCTTCCAGCCAGCTACCAGAGCAGGAACAGGTTCATGAACTAGTGACACGAAAGCACACCACAGAGCCTCAATGACCCTCTGCAGCTAAAGCAGAGCTGCCTTTTCCCTTTCCCTGTCCCTTGTTGTCGATATGTAATGCACCAAATAAGTAGGGCTCTAACTCTGAGATGAGCTCTTTTCTTTCTCGAGGACTGTTTTTCCCCTTTCACTGCACTCAGCATATTCCCTATGCTGCTGCCACTTCTTGTTTCTCCAGCTGTCCTAACCTGCTACATGGAGTTGCAAATAATGAACTATATTTCTGGAGTGCTGCGCTTCTTATTAATTACCTATGTCTCAGAGTCAGAGAATCCATTTCGTTCATATAGGGCACAGCTGGAACTGAGAAAGCCAAGATTTCAAAATCCAGTATTAAAAAGATAGTAGGAAAAGATAATTTATTGTAGTTTAAGAATCACTTGCTGCAGATACAGGTTAAGAGGCCTAAGTGAACCCAAGTTCACTTGTGTTGCTTCTTTTTTTTTGAAAGGTTTATAAAATCTTCTTTTCAAAGAATTGCCTATTAAGCAATCATTCTTATTTATGTTAATTTTGACCTTGCTTTCATATACCATGACATCTTAGCCAACAGACTAAAGGTTACAGAAATCAGAACAGAATGAAACAAGCTACAGACAAAAAGGTTATCCAGAACTTTGACTAGATATACAACAGACTTGTTGGATCTTGAAATGGACATTTGCAATAAATAAATAAATAAATAAACAAGGTAGAAGTCTTTTTCTCTTGCCATCAGCTTACATCCAGCAACTCAAGTGTTCAGAAAAAAATGTTCTCAGAAACTGCGTATTTATTCTTCAAGTATATGATTTAGTCCTTCTGCACTCTCTTGAACTAGAAATTATACAATTTAAATTGTTATGCACCTTTAAAATAACTAGTGATCTGAGATACATGGCTACAAACACCCCCAACTTACTGCTGAAAAGCATCAGCAAATTCAGTCTTATACAACTGTCTTCCTTGACAGTAATTAGTTTGAAAATCTCCCTAAGCTCTAGAAGACATCCTTGCTAAAACTGGAGAAATAACAATAGCCAGATGATGCTCAGCTGTCACATTCTGCAACGGGTAAATAGGTACAGCTGACAGCTCTCACATAGGTGAAAAATAGGTGGCAATGCTTCAACTTAACAACCTCCTGTTAATCTTCTGAAAACATACAGAGGCATGGTATTCTTATAATTAATTTCATACCAGAATTTCAGAAACACTCTTTAGAGGTCTGAAAATGAAAGCTTATGAAAAGTTGATGGTCTTATCATTTCCCTTTCATGTTTTTTCTTTTTGCAACTACTGAACAGATTCTTGGATTCAGCACATTAAGACATTAAAACAGCAATTAGTCCTGTTTCATCCGGTAAGGCTCTGTTACGCAAGTTATTAGCATTCTTAATTGCTAATGATAAAATATGTGGTTTCAAAGAACTGTCAGAGAAGCTGAGTTCACTTAGATAAAGAGAAGATTTACATCTGCATTTACAAGGGTTTACGGTTAACAGGATAGATATGAAAATATATACATTAATAAGGTAAAAAAGTGCATTAAAGGACCACCCATTATCTGATATTGTAGGCAGAATTATGTCCTTCTTTTCAAATGAAAACGAAGAACAAAAACACAAGTAAGCCCCATCATTACATCCTACATCAGGAAACAAATTTGCATGCTAGATTGTTTTCCTAAAGAAACCGAGTATCCACAAGTTACTATCTGCAAGTTTATGAGGCAATGTTAAGGACACAGTCTTAAAAACAAAGCAAGCATTGCCAAAGAACTTACAAGATGTTCCTTTCCATATACATTTTCATAATACCTTTTTATTCCAAGCTGTCTCAAATCCTTCTAAATTATATTCAAATGAAATGAGAGAAATTAAGGTACTGATACTGAATTCAATATCCCATACTTGAGGAAGAAGAGGAAGTCATCTAACTCAAACATTGATTTAATTCAATCTTCAGTCGGTCTAACAGAAAGACTAGCAGGTTCTTCCTTACTTTTAAACTACAGATGATCACTAAACTTTCATTTCAGAAATCTCGCATGAAATTGAGTATCCCAGAAAACGTCCAGGTAGATTTCTCAGTACCCTAATTGCTACAGCACAAAGCAGAGCAGTCCAGAACCACTCTGATATTTTTTGCTATACCATTTTATGAAATATTACTTGCAAATGGAGATGTGTACCTCTTATGTCTTAAAATATAAATTATAGCAAAAGTGAAGAAAAGAGTCCAAGTGTACCACGTGTCAGATGTCAGTAGCTCTGTGGAAAAAGCAGCAAATCAAAGAAAAGAGATGCAAATATTCAGAGCGTGAAAAGTCTATAAAAAACTCCAAACAAAAACCACCCAAACATAGTATCTACGGTACCTATCAAGACTGTAACAACTACGGCAGAATTTCATTTCTGAAGTGAAATTCATTTCATTTCTGCCATGAGTCAGTTACTGCATCATTTTTTTCTGTACTCAAGCAAGATCAAAATATTTGTGCAGCAGATTCCAACTGAAATTATACAATTCTGCCTCTCCATAAAGTCCATATGTTAGCCACTTTTCTTTATTTGGTTTTCTTGACCGTAACTTGGCAATGCATTTTAAGTGGATCAGTTTGCCTAGATCTAAACTCCTCTTTACAATGACTTCGAAATCTTAACACTGGAGTATAAATAGCTAAAAACACAGAAAAACAAAGAAAGAAAATGATAAAGTACCAATTGAACATAATGAACTACAGGGACAGGAGTGTACCAAAATATTATATATTTCAGAATTAAAGCAATTAGTCTGCTTTGGCAAAAAGGTATTTCATACTGTAAATTGTCCTGAGCAGAATTTCATCTTATTTTAAGAAAAAAATATATATTTATTAAGGATTGGTGATGCAAAATTGCCTCTCTGTATAACTTAAGCAACACTGTCTAAGGTATACAATTTTATGTCCAATATATGTGTCACATTAGCAGCAACTTAAACTAGTATATTTTTAGAACTACAAAAATCTCTAAAGATAACTGAAGCTGAATGTTGTTAGTATCCTAGGAATGTAGGACTGAAACAGACCAATTTCATTACGTGGGTTGTCACCCACATCACAGGAAACCATCCATAGGTGTTTTGTTCTGAATAATAACTAACCATCCCATACTTGCCATGTCAAAACCCATGAAGCATCTGTGCACCTGCAGCCGACTTAAGGACAGTAATAGAGAGAACCAACAACTTGGTGGTGGAAGAGGAGAAGCAAACCACTTTTGTGTGTAGAGTTAAAGGAAAAGACAGAAAAAGAACCTGTCAAAAATTCCTATGTCTCTGTATGGGCAAGGAATCTCATAACTGAGAATATCTGAATAAACCTGGGAAACTTCACAAAACCAGTATAAACTAACCCAAAATTCCCTTTAGGTCTGAGGAGGAAAACACTGTTCACATCAAGAAATAATTTATGCTTTGTTGGCAAGCAAAACATACAGGCACAAGAGCACAAGATATGGGATCATTCAAGCTGCACAGATTTTCTCAACATACAAAAACACCAACAAAAACACCAACCTCCTGTCCATTCCTTGATGCTTTACGATAAAAATACATCTAAATGCATTTCATTTGGAAGTCTGAGAAGAAATGACGCATGAGGAAGAGAGAAGTTCCAGAAGAGCTTCAACAGTCAACCAGACTGAAACATTAATTCAATTAACACAACATAATTCAATTCTATACTATAAGCTAGATAATCAAAATATGCTAAGGCAGTACAAATACTATGCAGGAAATATGATTAAGAACTACGCTTAAGACATCTTTCAACCTCTCAGTAGGGACAACAACAAACCCAAACCAAGATTAATCTTACTATATCATACAATACCTCACATACATTTATCAAGCTCTTTACCTCCTGTTATTTTATGTAGAAGGCACTCCCAAACCTCACTTTATCTAATGGTTCATAAATCAAAGCGGAACAATTTATGTCCTTTTGATCTGTCAACAAAATTACATTATAACTTAAATCTTTATGCACCATTATAAAGCAGCCCAAATGCACTCTAAAAGAGTAATCATACCGCCTCTCAGGCTTTATTTTACAAGCTTAACAAATACTCTTTTAATACTCTCTGCCACTGCAAGTTCTTCATTTCCCAGTCTACTGTTGTTGTGATTAAACGTAATTCTGAAGAGATTACATAAAGAACAAACACATTATTCTCATGTCAGTCCCAGAGAGTTGCAATTTTTAAAAAGCATATAGACAAAGACTAATTATGGGGATCATGGAAAAATAATAGTTCTAAATGGAGTTCATCAAAGCCCTAAGGTAACTACAAATGTCCTAGAGCCCTGGAATTTAAGACAATTAAAATACTAACACATTTTTATAATTTTTACAAGACTTTCTTACATATTACTACACTCGTTAAAAAGAAAAAAGAAAAGAAAAAAAAAAAACAACACTTTAATTTCAGCTTTAGCCAACCAGAATTTGAGATCTAATTTCAATATAAGATAATGAACGTCCCAACTTTCATGGAACATAGACGATTGCAAACCAACAGTTGAATGCAGAATTTATTCTTCGCTTATCTACAAAGGAACAGCCTCCAGACACAAACATGAGAAAATAACTGAATATTTTTTCAGTACTGCATGTGACAACAGGCCAAGTTAATATTTTCCTACTGCTGACTTTTAAGATTTCCAAAATTAAAGTCTTAAAAGTGTTCAGCCTTTTTTTTTTTTTTTTTTTTTTAAATTATTTTTGGTAACTTTAGTCCACACATGGAAGAAAATAATGAAGTTTACCCTCTAAAACTTTACAAAAACCTGCACCTTTAAAGCAGTGGCCCCTTATCATGGCATTGATAACCAACAGAACAGTTTGGCAGAGGAGGCACTGGCAATTGCAAAGCAGCTTCAGACCTTTCATCAAAAATCAAACAAGTCAAAATCCCAAATTTTCCAGCATGTAAAGACAAATCTCAGTAAAAACATGGAAAATCAATATGGAAAGAGGAATACAGTTTTCATAACACATATTTTAGCATGTGACAGGCACTAGTATTATATAAACTGATTTTTAATAATAGTTTGTACTATTTGTACTATTTTTCCAGTTTGTCAAGCCCACGTGGTTTGATACAAATTGAAATTACATTAGGGAAAGGCATACGGCCTTACATATTTAGAGAAAAGCCTTGAAAAATACGTCTGATTACCTAAAGATTCAAAACTGCACAAAAAAAAAATAAATTGGTTTTAAGGAAAGTATTATATTCAAATTGATTTCCTTTGGAGGATTGGGCTTTTGACAGAATTAAATCTTTTATAAAACCATACCTTGTGCATAAAATGTCATTTTGTTTGAATAACTGACCACAACCAAAAGGTCATTAAGGGTTTGACCAAAGCAGCAATAACATTTCTAATAGAAAAATACTTCAGTGGTGCATTATGTGCTATACTGTAAGTGTTCGATGGGCTGGTTTACTCATCTGTTCCTCAGCAGGCAGACGTGAGGAGGAATTCCTGTATTTATCACAATAATCTCCAAGAGAGGAAACTATAACACAGCTAGGAAGATGTGGCCTTTTCTCAGACAGCAGAATAAAGACATCAGCTACATGAAATACAACTTTCAGAGGTATATTACTGGCGCCAATTTCAGTTTACTTTAATAGGTTTGCCTGTGAGCTGGCAATTCAGAGGCAGCTACGTGCCATGTTCTGTCATTTTTTGTCAGGGGTGGCAATCTTTCATAAGGGATGTGGGAGAGAACAGCTATTCAGGATTTCAGATGTTTCTGTTTAATATGTTGTCCTATGAAGATCAACACCAGAAATTAAACATGCGTGTATAAACTGTGATGAAAAATATTAACACAAAGCTTTGGTCAATAGTTGCCCAAGGGCAGAAGGCAAACATTGCAATTCACTCAGCTAACAGCAAGCAAATGCTACTGTACAAAAAATAAATTAGGATGGGGTAAAATAGAGTTCCTCCTGCAAAGTGATTTCTAATGCAAAAAACACATATTACATAGAGCAAATGTGTAAAGATCTTCCTTTTTGTGGCAGCTGAAAGTGCTAACTAGGAGACTATGATGACAACAGTAAATGTGCTGTAATGGTACTTCTGGAAGAATTTTAAATCCAATTTGTTTACAAGTAGATGACAAAACAACAGGCATTTTAATTCTTGTTATTTTTACTGTCTTGCTGCTGCAATAAGGCAATGTTGTTGTAAGATAGCAAAATCTACATGCACCACCATTTAGGAAGCCATAGAAGAAAACAGAGGAGTGAAAGAAATAAAATTAATCCTCCTCCATCTGCTTGTCTCAAAGAAAGTCATATGTCACTTCATCCTATTATTCAGCTCATACTCCAAAAGCTTTTAGTTTCTCTTTGTTCTCTTATCAGTAGTTTTGATTGAGTTTGGTAGTCAAGTGTACAGGCTCCTGTGATTTTAGTCTTCTCCAGGGTTACATGCTGATAAGGCCAATAATTGACATTGTTATGCAGCAGTTTCTGCTGAAGAAATAAAACATGGAAAGAAAACAGTTTTCTTTGTAGAGAATGTCTCCAGTGACAGCTGTGAATTACTAACTAAATGGAAGTCCTGCCAGTGCATTTAGTTTAGCAGGTCACCTAAATTGCTCAGGAAGAACAGTTTTTCTTTGTTCATGAAAATGCTTTTTATATTGAAATGGAGAAAACACAGAGATTCCTTTGTGGTCATTTACTGAAAATAAATAAAAACATTGGTTGATGAGAGAAAAATACCTTACATTAATCGGAAAGTGCTTTTTCTCAAAACTTACAGGCCAATAAAATCACATTTTCATTGCGTGGAAGATTTGATTTAAAACATTGATAGCAACAGAATCTCTGTAAAATACAAGCCATAAAGCAAGGCTTACAAGAAATCTCTCTGGATTATACGCACCTGGTATCAGATTCTGTCTTTCTTTTTAGCAGCAGCAAGACCAAAAAGAGCTCTTGAAAACATACTCAGATCAAAGGGGACCCAAATATTGCCAGGTGATCCTACCAGCCTGCAAAAGGCATTGTCTGTATGGAGTTTGGTCTCAGGATCCTTTGAGCTGTAAAGCTCTGAGCAGAAAACGGATATTTGCTCTAATATAGGCTTCTGAGATACACAAGTTACTGGCAAAACAAAATACACTTGCTTCTAGAGTTCAGTTACATTAAATGCAGTGATTACTGAGCAACTGCTGGTGCCTTTTTAACCCAAACAGTGCTTTTTCTCTGCCAATTAGGCTTTATAGATATTCAGAGTTTTAGATGTATTTTGTACTGGCAATGTGGTCCCAACAGAGTACATTTAGTAAAGATAACTAAAAATGGTGTGATCTCTGACTATCAAAATATCTAAGAGGTGTGTGAAGACGAAAATATTATACATGTTCTTAAAATGATGGCTGTCATTTCAAATTGCATTCTAAGGACAATTCATTGCCTAATTGTTTCAACATTTTTAAGTATTCCAGACATTGTCTACATCTATACATGATAGCAATCATATATGCTAGTGGGAACACTATTTGTCAGATACAAACCAAAAATTTGGAGCTGGCTACTAGAATCAGAGATGTTAAAGACGGAAAAGATCATTACTTATCTTGGTCTGACCTCTTGTGTAGATAATAGGAACTAAACCCAAACCTGTTTTCTTTCAGGAAAAAACAGTGATTTGACATCTCTAAGAGATACAGAAATTCACGACTTATTTTGTTTGTGTGTTAGGGTAGTTTTTCTATTAAATTTCTAATACATTTATCCATTAATATATTGTTTTTCTTTTCAACAAATTAAAAATTTCAAGCTATTCAGTCATCATTCTGAGCCTTCTCTAAGTCTTTGTGTTCAAACATCAGAACTGGATGCAATATTAACATATAGAAACAAGCTTCATGTTCATTACTTTAAGGTTAATATTACTCCCATGTGCCACACCATTCTCAGAGCTCATATTGTGATAGCTGTCAGCAATGGATCTTTTCAGAAGCCATGCAAGAAAGGATACAGTTTCTCACTCCAGAGACATGACGTATTCTATTTATTCTATATTTGTGATTTTTTTCATTTAACTATATCAAAATACAGCTTGCCTAAAGAGGTTGGTTGGACAAATGATTCAAGTTTGGTTTACCTAACTATTTTGTCCTCCTCTCTTGGTCGGAGAATGTCATCCACAGATTTTTATTGTCAGTTCTTTTATAGATACTTTCAAACGTCAGTGGAAATGCTGAATAGCATTATGCCAATTACCGACTCCCACAGAAGCTCGCCAGGCAAACCTTTCCTTGAACAAGATTAACTAAAAAAATCTTTTGAGTCCTCCAGTTAGTTTCATTTTTACTGTTAAATACTATTTAAAAGTTCAAAAAATATAGACCACAGTAAGAAATCATTATCTTGCACATTTACATCTATCAGTCAAATACATAATATCATCAAGGAATAAAATCCAGTTTCATTGCCTTGTCTTATCTAAAGTAGATTCACTTTTCAGGATTAAAGAGAAATGAAGCTCTAGGATAGGAATGATGGTGGGGAAAAAGTTTCAGATGTACTTCTTAACTGATGGAAAGGAAATTGGATAAGTAACTAAATAAGTAATAATAATTTTAAAATACTTGCTGATAGAAAGTACTTAATACTTATAATTAAGAATGTATCTTTACTATCTTCATGAACATAGCCATATTATTTTCTTACCCCGTGGTCTTCTGAAACAGAAAAATAAAAACTGTCAGAAAGAACTTGCACGTTACATGCTCGCCGTTAAAATACATGAAAAAAATTAAAAATAAAGCTATATTTTGCAGACAATATTAATATATTTTTATTTTTGTTAGATGGGGTTATGAGAAAACCAGACTCTACAATATTATCTTCTGACACTTTGGAGCTTCCCTATTTACAGTTTTTGGGAAAATGAAAAGCCTTTGGATAGCATTCTCAGGTGTACAACAATGCTTACCCTTTAAGAGAGCGAACTCAACACTAAGAGTTCTGATAAGCTACAACACATAGATATGTTAACAAAAAGCAATTTAGTATTTGAAATCCTGACAGAAGCAAGAATAAATATATAGGACTATCCAAATAGCTTTTAAAAAAGTATAAAATAATTTTAGGTGGAGTGGATTTCTCTTTGAAAAGTAAAGAAAAAAGGTAATAAAATGTCAAATTCTTTCCCTACAGTTTCACATCCATGACCTAGGCTATATCACATATTGGTAAGTGATCGTGCTCCCACGAGGGAAACGATAACACGCTCGGCAAGGCTGAAATAGGAGGAGACAGCATCCTTGCAGCACCAGTGAAGCATGAATTCAGCCTGCTCATGAAGACTGGAAGCAGTCCAGCCCTAATGCCGCCTCATTTACATTCTGACATTCTGTTGAGATAGCAAAGTTGCAGTACAGATTTGGAAAGCCACAACAGTCCACTGCTGATTCATGCTGTTAAATCACGCTGTTATTACATTATATTGATGCTGCTCTCACACTACTTTATGATGGGAGACTTCATTACGGTCAGAGCCAGAGCAGATGATGAACTACTTGTCAAAAAGAAACAACTCTCGCTTCCCTGCATTAAAACACCTGAAGTTTATACTTTAAATTAATTCTAGTGCTAAAGAAGCGTTACTAGTTTCAGACACAGTCGCACACAACTCTATCTCGATGATCATGCGAACATACGGGCATGTTCTGCCAAATGAAAGCTTTAGCTGTTAATCACATGAGGACAGCATTCAAGTTGAGCCTATAATGGAGCTCTTCTTTTTCTTTAGATCCACAGAATCTATATTTAGCTGTGTTCTTTATATCTTCACGAGTTCTGCGGTTTGGGTTTTTCTAGTGCTTCTTACTGTGCCTCTTCAGCAACACTATTCAGCAACTCTAATCAAATGATTTGAAAGAGACTGGTAGGAACCCGGACAGCAGGAGAAGAATCACTCCATTTTATAACGTCACTCTCGGGACTACTGGCAAGGGCCTTTCTCATTTATTAAGGGAACCCGAAAAAATCACAAAAGAAGATAAACGAAGATTTTATCTGCAAAGCCAGAACTTTGAAGGCTCTAGATTTTAGTAACTGATCTGATGTCAAATGGGTGGACAGAACATTTCCAAAGAGAACAGTTCTATTAATCAAACCGTGCTGTCTCTGCATCTTCACAGGCAGACAAAACACTTCGGGTAGAGATGATATATCATTCAAAAAAAATGGAAAAAAAAAAATGTTCCAAGTATAAAGCATTTTACAAGTTACAAGTTACAAGAATAAAGCACCTAATTTTATTCCTAGCAAAGTATCAGAATCCTTGACTTGCGTACAATATTTTTAATTCAGGGCTAAGAAAGAAGACATAAAATCTCACCAGAGCATCATCCACAGACATCACTGTGTGCAGTTGAGACACATAGCTACAGCTACTTTTAGCTGCTCTTCTAACTGCAGCTGATCTTTCATTGGGTTTGACAATTACACTGTCCCTTCTGCCCTGTCCCTCCCTGCATCTAGGGTAAAAATTTTCTTATCACACTATAAAAACATACTGTAAGATTTAGTGTAAGCTTCCAGAAATATTTCCAGTAAACAGAAGTGAATACAGCAGTAATGTTGAACACTTTGTCATAGGGCCACTGTTTTTATGTAAAACAGTCTGAGACTTGCATCCTTTAGGTAGGTATATGTGTGAAAATCATGTAATTAATGTAAATCCTACATTTGCACTAAATTTTATCATTTCAGTTAATGGATTGTGAAGTTAACTATCCAGCAGGAAATTCTTCTACATTCACAACATGAATTAGTAACCTAATTAAGCTAATTAAGAGGTGGAAGACATGTTGTATTCAGTGTAAAGTCCTACTAATATCTTTGGAAGCCCTTATTCTCTTAAGTAGGTTTTTAGAAGAATAAGTGGTGTCAGTAATGAGAAACCACAGAATTCAACTGAGTTCATGGACTAAACACTTGATCTTTTCCCTCCTCTTCTGTGAAAGTAATGATTGAGCAAGTACCACCTCTGAATACAAAGATGCCTTAATATGTGGTCACCTTTCAAAACAAAACTAAAACCTTAAGATTCGCCCACAAAAAATCACAAATTAGAATAAGAAATAAGAGCTCAAATCTCACTTTCTAGTTTCTCCTCATTCCAACCACTGAACATTACCGTGTACTGACCACCTTAATAAGCTTTCTATCAAAATCTTTACATTTGAATTTCTTTCAATTTTGATTACATCTTCAAAGACAGTTAGTTGTTTCATCATAGAGGATAATTCTGAATACTGAATTTCTTTCGCTGAATATCTGGCTATTAGAGACTGTAAAATAAACTGGGAATTTTTCCAGGCTGCTTAAATTTGTGATATTCATTAACACATTTTTAGATCAATTCACTTTTCCTTAAGTTAAATATATATTTATTCTGTGTCTAATTTGCTCCCCTTTAAGTCTTTAGAACTGGGTGTTACAGAATAAATATAAAAACACCTTCTAATTTCATGCTGCTAGCGTTAGTCATTTTTTCTTGGCCAACCTTCTCAATTCAGTTGATATTCACCACATCACTTTTAGCTGAATTAGTTTCAATAAAACTTGTTGACACGCTGATAGTCTGGCATTACTCTTCTAAACAAAATGTCTACACAATCACGTAGACACTTTTGTCCTAAGGCTGTTTGCTACAACGAGTACTTTTACTGAAGGCAAAGTATGATAATTCTGCAATTAACACAAACTCGGTGCTTACTCTGACAAAGAAATATTTATGACGAAATCATTCAAGACACAACACAATTGTACTGTAGCAAAAATGAAGTCTTGGCTGATAAAAACATTCATTTTTAATTTGCAAGAATGAAAAAAACTTCCTGTTCCAAAAAGCGTACTGTTCTGTTAAGTGGGTAGAAGTTCAAACATCATGGAAAATTATGTGAAACAGCACAGACTCTGTGCTGTTTCAATGCACTAATTATAGTTGGAAGATACATAGATGAAAATATTAAAATCTACTTTTATTTTTTTTAACCAAACGGATAGCATCTACTGCATTTTCTGATTTGGATGACTTTCTTCTTCCTACTTTATTTATTTATTTATTAAGCATGAAATGAGATTTCATACCTTTTGTAGTTTTGCCAATCCTAACATTTCTGGTTGTAATTTAATTTTTTGTTTGTAGAAAGTCTTACCTGGTTTGGTACCCACTTAAGATCCACTAAGAACAGCACACCCAGAATGCAGTAACTAGCAGTTTTTAAAAACAAGGATGATACCAAGAATATGGATGTAATAACCTCAACTCAGCTTTTTTGCTGCCAGTATCTTATTATGCACCATTAACAATGACATGCGGTAGTCTCAACTTCAGAATGGAAAGACATCCTTGACGTTCTTTACCTTGACATTGTGGTAAAACGCTGTGCAAATTATGCTTGATTTACTCTGCATATTTGCAAAACATTTCTGGATTTAAATCTATTTGCTGAACTTATTTTTACGGATTCTTAATATACCCAAGTGAATATGCTTTGAGAAGAAGTATGATTGTATTTCTGCAACAACAGTGTGTGGCTGGATCCCTGAGGTCCTGCTCAAAATATTCAGAAAACTATGCATTTTTCTCTCAGCGTACAATTTAATTCCTAGGCAGCAGCATTTACTAAAAATGGTGAGTTGGATTTGTCAAATAATTCAGCTGAAGTCAAAACTGAATTATTATTCTGTTTCACTTAAAACCATCCAAAGACCCAGAGGACTATCAAGGAACTACTTATGGATGAGTGAACAAAAACAAGTCCTTATTAGACAAATGCTATTCTTCATATCCATTGTATTTTATGTATATGCTTTTCAAATATTTTTTCCCAGAATAAGTGAAATAGGATTCTATTTAGATTATATTATTAATGTGATTTTTAGACGCAATCAGAACTACTTAACCATTCCAGCATCTCAATTAAATGCAACTATGAAACTCTGCTGAGAACAATTTAAAGAGTTTAGCAAAAGTTATTCAAATAAACCTACTGATACAATGACTACATTTGTTTGAGAGTGTCAAGTGTCCTCTCTTCCCGAAAGGCCTTTTTCCTCCTTGTGGGCGATACTCTTATAAAGGGTTGGAAATAAAAAATAGTTTCCCACCAACTTGACTTGATTAAGCTATTGATTTATGAGTTCTAGTACAGTATTACATTTTCCTAATTTTGGATTAATGGTGCTGTTTGCACACTAGAAGCATAAATAATGTGTTTTTCTGAACACTACAGATTTGCTAAAGCATTTCTCTATGTTCTGTAGAGAAACACAACGAAACTGTGAATCCTCTATATCTTGGAAATAACATCATTAGATTTGTATTTAAACCTACCCACACTCTGTGCAATATGCTGATAACACGGAGAAACTTAAAACGTATATATGGCAACCATCAGTCGTAGCAGTAAGTATACAGTTCTGTTTTTTAAGAAAAAAATAATAAAACGTAACTCACTTTCAAACAGCACTCTAAAATTATTTTATGAGCTGAAATAGTTAAATGACAATAAGTTACTTCCAATGCTTATTACGCTTGTAAAATAATACAGAACTTTATAATACTTTTTGTAATAATTTGTGTCTTATATTGAGAAGCACAATTCAGCAAAGATTAATATAAAATATAAGGAACAACACAAAACATAGTGTTTCTCACTATTAAATACTGATCAACTAACTGGAGAAATCACTTTATTTGCTTTTCTGAAGTCCAGTGAGCATTACTTGTATGATTTCTGCTTTGTAGTTTACTCCAACAACAACACAACAGCACCCCAGCGCCCTACAAAATCCTGCAGCGGTTAACCACTAAAACCTTTCTAGAAAGAATTTCAGAATATACAGCCTTGGAAAGAAGGAAAGAAAAAAAAGTAGAAAAAAAAAGTCCAAGTACTGCTCTTCACTTCAGGCAACTGTTGTTACGAATCATTAAATAGCTTATGCCTGAACACTTTAGGAACTCATCAGAATATATGGACCCAAAAACCACAGTCTCTGAAATACTGTTCCTAAAGAAACCTCCTTTAAAGCAACAGTGATTAGACTCCATTCAGTCCAGGTCAGTCTCATTTACTCCATAAATTGCATTTTTCTTGCTGGGCCTATTTATTGTCTCATTTCATTCTGCAAGGACAACCTTGGACAAGAACCATCAAGTAAGGGACATAAAATCACATTAAACATTTTTCTGCAATTAAAATAACAGCATTAATGAAAATAAATAGAGAAAAAAACACTTAATCTGGTACAAATTTCATTAAGCAATTTCCATTAAAAAATTGAGAATGAATTCCTGGGGCAAATAGGAAAACCTGACCAATGGCACTGCAAGGTTAATGGGATCAATCTAATCACATAAAACTACAAAAGTTTCAGGGAAAATAATTAAATAAAGATTTTGGTATGCTGCTGAACTTTGCAGATATGTAACACTAGGTAGTCAACTTTACAACTTTAAAGTGTTAGGATGCTACCATTTTTACAGCACCCAATTTGAAAAAGAATTTTATTGGCATGATTCCAAATTCAGTCTCCATAGTCTTCACTTTTTTTTTAAATCTACCTTTCCTTAAGAAACTCTGATCCTGTATAGACTAGTCAGGGACAAAGCAGTATGATGGCAAACTGGCAGTTGTTTTTTTTTTTTAATTTTATTTTTAGGTTTCTGTGCTCATTAGTCACTACAGAAAATGAATAGTAAAATGAATAGTAATAGTTCAAAATAAATAATCAAAATGTATTACATCTGCAATTGTTAAGAGTATACAGAATGCATAGTATGATTTTATGGAATAAATGTAAATAAAATAAAAATGCACTCAAAATCTCTAAGGTTTATTCAGATAATACTAATTACTAAATAGAAGTTAAAATTAACACGTCTGGGAATAGAAATTAGGCATCTTATTTTTTGTGCATTTGAAATAATTTTCCTCTTACTACCATATAGATCTGTCTTCCACCAAAAACATGTATTAGAAGTTATAATACTAAAATCCTTAAATCCAAAAACAAACAACAACAACAACAAAATAGAGCTAGAGCTGGAAAAGAATTATATTTTTACTGGGTTTGAGCACAACACGTATTATACACTTATGATTTCAAGGAGACTAACATAATAAAGATTTTCCCAAGCTTTCCCTTCCTTTCTTCAGAGGAACCTCCAGTGTTCACCCCACAAATGTTCCCAACACAATGCTCCAAGGTTTTCACTTTGTTGCACACAACGGGCTTGGGACTCCACCATAGCTGAGTGCCTTCTGCCCCTGAAGAGTGAATGCATGCTGAAAGCACCGATCTTTTCGTTCCCTTCAAAACCTTCAGAATTTAAAGGCATCATCCTTCAAGCAATACAAATTGCATAAACACTGTGCTCCACAGCTTTTCTCCACACAACAGCAAGTTTTACAAGTGGAATTACATTTACTACCTCCTTTTCTCTATTCAGCAGTCTTCACTGGATTTGCTCCTGAGTGCTTAAGGGCTTCCCTCCATCCTCCTTCACTGACCTCCTGACAGCAGGAATTAAAACTGTGGCTTCTGGTAGTGCCATAATCTTTTATAATTAATAGAGCGAAATAAATATTTGCAGAGCATAGGGTGCGATCACAAGTGGCTGTTCACCCATATCCTTCCACTGACTGGAAATGTAATTTAAACTTACTTTATTTCTAATTTAGACCTGGCTCATAGGACTGGCTTTATTTCATTAAACCTTAAGCCTAACTACATAATGTAACCAATTTCCAATCTAACAGATCCCTCTAACATAATAGTATCTACATGTAATACATGTACTGAACTATGAACCTGGCTAACATTTTTCTTTTCTGTTACTTAGAAGATTAATATTTGAAAAACAAGGAAGACAAATATTAGCTAATGTAGCATAGAATTGAATTAGCAAATACAAGTGGCTGCTAATTTTGTCACATACTTGCTTTGTTCTTTTTTGAGGAACGCTGAAAAACCTCAGAGGTACAGCTCAGTCCTACTAATACATGGCATTACAACCTCAGCTGTCAATTACACTAAAGCTGTTATCAAAGATTTTGTTCTGCACGAAGGAAGGGGTAGAAGTTAATGAATTGTTCTGTGTTGCACATGAAATCCAGGCATGAAAGTGCACTTTCAGTGCTCAAACTTTTTAATTTGATCATTCATCTGCAGTACCAGCATAATCCCTGACTATCTCAAAAGCAAACTATTCAAGTAGTAACTTACTTTGAACTAACTGAAGAAAAACACTTTCCAAATGCAATTTTTCAAGTGGCGCGCACACTTACATGGAGAAAAAAAAAACAGACCAAGTATTCAGGATTATAAATGACTATACCTTCTTAGATTTTTCTTCATAGCATAAAATATATAGAAGCATTATACTCTCACACATGTACAAATGATTTACTTTCCTGTACATTCAGCAAATTTTCACAGCTTATTGCATTCCATGTTAATCATTCTGGGAAAACTGTTATTTCTGTATCATCTCAGAGGCAATAGCATGTTATACACCATTTTAAACAACCTATTAGTAATAAAAAAATGGTCTAATATAGCTAATTAAGAAAAATAATGGTGTCAAAATATGTCTAAATTGCTCTGACGAGTGACATAAGATTTCTTAAGATCCTTGCTTTTCACACGTACTCCCAAGCTATTTGCAAGAAGAGGTAGCTGGATGTCACTGGAAAACAGTTCTCTATACTCTTACCTCTTACACATTTACTGTAGAAGCAGCCCCTGCAGCTTTTACAGCAGTGCACCTTGTTCCCTTTTAGATGTTCTCAAGTAATGTGCCAGGGAAGAAGACACTTGTTACTTGTTCCTGCACCTTGATTTTCAGATTTGTCAAACTCCTGAGTAATAACTGACTTGTTAAAAGCTACATGCCTTGAAAATATGCTTAAAACAGTTTAGGGTAAAAATGAGAACAAAGTTACTAAATTAAAGCACTCAAAGACTACTTATAAAAGATTACAACAATTAAGAAAAGTGTATGTATTCTACTTCTGTCAATATAAAAACCTGAAGCCCCTAATCCTTCTTCTCATCAGGGTTCCACCTTTCTATTTCTCATGCTGCGTTCCCAAGAAGCCCTACTGATGCAGTATGTCAGTTTTGCAGAACTAATCTCCTTCTACAGTGATTCTGAAAACTTTCTGTTTCAGCAATCCTACTTCATTATAAACGAAAAAAAAATAAAATTAAACACTCTAGAGTGGAAGATGGGTCTGTTAAAAAGTAGACAGATCTCCTAAGGCAAGTCATGGCAGCAGTAGGCAGTTAAATCTGCTTCCCAAGGACTTCCTCTATTTTTGCTCAATTGCTTTGGAGAGATCAAGGCTGAGTTTCCACTGACCCCTGTGATTTATCTGTTATTATTAAACTAGTTCATAGCACAGAGTAACTTCCCGGTTTCAGCAGCAAAAATATATATTTAAGCTACCAGCAGTTCAATATAATTGCACTATAACTTGTAATTTTACTATTTACAACCTCTGAAAAAAAAAGAAATTAAACAGTAACTATGACTTCTGGGAAGGCTACTAGATGGAGAAAAGGCAACAGAAACAGATGTTCAGATTTCATATTCAGATACAGAATATAAAACAACTGCATTACTGGAGATAAGTTACGTATCAGTTCTAAAAAGTCAGATGACTAACACATTATTACCATGAACTCTTGGCTCGAGAGTTCAAAGTGTTCAACTCAAGCAGAAGAAAGAACAAGAGATGAATTCAAGTGTAAAATACACATTGCTATCTGAATGAAATATAAATTAGAAGTGATTTTTTTTTTGCAGATTTGTATTGTCAGCTTTGCATATACAGTCCAGCTTTTCAGGACAAACTATACATATAATAGGAAAAATATGCCTAGAGCCTCATCAAAAGAAGAAAGGTCACAGAAAGCCACACTGAAGCCTCAGAGATAAGAAAGGGTAGTGATAAGAGTTTTATTTCCCCTTTTCATGCTTCTTAAACCATTTTTAGTGTACTATATAAACTGGTCAAATTTCCAGCTACTTCCTAGACAAAGGACAAGTCCTCCTTCTGGTACAATACAAGCACCGCTAGTTTCCTGAAGGTAAAAGAAGGATTATATAGCCTACCCCTTATATTTAAAATCAATATTAAATTTTGCAATCATAATTTATATGGGACTGTAGTTGTATTTCTAAGGCTGTAAGATAAAATGTCTCCTCCATTTGCTTTAAAATATGGTTGAGTGTGGAGATTAAGTCAAGATATTTATGACAATCAAACGATGCACAAGCTTTTAAGTAAGCTGACTTCTTAACAGAGCCACTAAAATGGGGCTGTGATGGCTGAAGTCAGGACCAAAAGGCGCCTGGTGTTTGGTCCCCTTACAAAACTGCATTTAGATACAATTTTTACCACACTCCTAGCTGATTAAGCTCTTTGCATACACAGTAATAAATAATGTCAGTAATTAATTATTGCAAGTTGGCTGCTCTGAATGTAAATGATGTAACACTGCTAACTCCCAGCCATCTCCCACCAATACTCAACTCCAGGTTGCTAGCTACAGCATTCCACATCTAAAACTGCAGTGCTTCCAGCTTAAGTCAGCTTCTTAAATCTAATCTTAAATCAGGCTCCTTAAGATTAGAAGTATTTCTATGCTCACAGTCTTTACCTCTTCACAGCTTTTGAGACATTCACAGAAAAGGCACAGTTAGAAGAGGGGGAGCTAAGGGAGGGCACAGGATCCAGGACTACAAAACCATCTTATCTTGTAGCTTACAAAGAAGAGGGGTAAACGCTTCTCTGTTAAAAAAAACACTCTGTTCAGTATGCAGGGCTGCTCTAAAAGCATCAAGACAAAGATGGATCCCATCAGATCTTAGTTTACCATAACGATTTCTGCTCAGCATTTCACTCCATCTAAGTTTGACTCAAACCCAGCGGGGCGCCGAACCACTGGCACTGAACCATTAAGGCATTTGTCCTAATGTTTGTCTTTGTGATTCTGCAAAACCTGGGAGGAAGTATTCAGGGTGTGCAGTCTCTGGTTCTTGGAGGTTTTCAGGACCCAACTGCATAAAGCCTGGACTAAACTCACAGCTGATGCTGCTTTGAGCTGCAAGTTGAGTACAACTTAACACCTCCCGAGATCCTTTCCAAACTGAAGCATCTCATGGTTTTATGAACTTTTCTGAACAAAAAGAGCTCTTACAGAATAACTATAAATGTATACACATTAATTATGGTGAAAAATGACTAAAATGGTTTCCTTCTGACAAGTGGCTGTAAGGTAAAAGTTGTATCCAGGCTGTAAAGACAAAGCTGTCAAGCTTCTGAAAGAAAAGTCTGTCTTCAAAGTAGGAGACAGGTAGAAGGGTAAGGAGCTGCTGGATATAGGGAATCAAACACGGAACAGCACATACTTGTTTATGAATGAACAGTAGCCAGAAAAGGTTCAGCTAAAATATCCCCAAGATAAAGGTGAGCTTATCAAGCTAGAAGAGTTATTATCAACAAGCTCAAACAAAAGGTGGGACCTGTGGCCTGCATTACTCTACCGTGTGCTATATAGCTCTATATTTGGTATTATCCAAGTGTATTCCAGCCACTGATAACTGTTCTTGTTGTGATTACATGAAAAACAAAAATCAGAATACTCACTATGGAGACATTAACTTTTCAGCAGCACAGACTATTTGCAATTAACAACTTTTCTTACCAACCATATTTCATTTCTCTCTGATCTTTTCTTCAATATCCATTATGTATTGGTCAATTTTTATGATACTCAGAAGAAACTTTTTTTTTTTTTTTAATTGAGAAACATTCTGCTGCAGTAGCAATGGGAACTAAATTTCTACCATCATACACACAAGAAGCTAGCTTTACAGTACTTTTATTAGCTATGGCTCATATCATGTGAAGTGGGAAGACCTGTATTTCTATAAAGGATAATTCAGAGAAAGTAACTGTTTAAAAATGTGTATCATAATATAGAACAAGATCAAAAAAGACCAGAGAAAACCATAATACAGTAGTTGAGCAGGAATAGATGGTGTAAAATCATGGTTCTGATATCTTACATGTTTCTATAGAATAATAATAATAATATAATAACCAGGAAAGATATTCATATTAAACTTTCTAAACTAAAACCTGTTACTCATGCAGGCAGCAATATAAAATTGCACAAATTATCCCTCATAAAGGACCATGAAATAAAACTACTTGGTCATTTGACATTAGAGAACACATGAAGAAAAAAAAAACATCCTAACACTAGGCAGATATTATTCAAAGACTGCAATTTGCCTTCCAGGCATCTTGTTATTCAGTCTCTTCTGTAACTAACTTCTAATCTCATTTTAAGGTGCACAGTTACATTCTGTAACTCGTGTAGCTGTAGCAAATATACACCTCTGACAAGTGTGCAGAATCAGATTTGTGTTTCTTTCTAATTTTCTTTTTCAAGGGATTTTAGCTCACATGTAAGAATCTCCTGTATTAGAAATGTTAGTTCGCATAAAAAGTGCAATAAAAAATATACCCTGAATAAATTTAGCAGTCCAAATGCTGAGAGATGAAAGCTACAGACTCCTTTGTGATTTTATATAAAATCCGCAATATGGTAAAGAAGAAAACTGGCAGGCACGTCGAAGAACAAAATAAGAAGACAACAGACTCATCACCTATATGTTCTCAGAAAATGTTTGTAGGAAAGGAACATATTCTCAATAGCTCAAAATTTTTAAACAGTCTTGATTATTTCAGCTTTATTTTGAATATTAATACTAAATAAAATACAGGTGTCAATTCCTCTGCAAGAAATACATTTTGTTTTGTTTTGTTTGTTTGTTGTTGTTGTTTGTTTGCTTCTTTAATTTTAAAATTAAGACTGAAGTAATACAAACTAGTAACTTTCAGCTATCAAGGGTCTGCTCATTCTGAAAACAGAGCATTCACAGAATCACAGCATGGTTTGGGTTGGAAGGGACCTTAAAGATGACCCAGTTCCAACCCCCTACCATGGGCAGGGACACCTCCCACCAGACCAGGTTGCCCAAAGCCCCATCCAGCCTGGCCTTGAAATGGGGCATCCACAGCTTCTCTGGGCAACCTGGTTCAGTGCCTCAACACCCTCTGAAATGGAATTTTTTCCTAAAGTGTTATTTGTCTATTCCAGGGAATAACACAAAGCTTTGGGAATTTGGGAATCTGCTAGGCAGAAAACTGACTATAGGCATGACCAATTACCTTCACACTCCAAAAATGCTGACAACTGTAAGACAAAAAACAGTAAAAAAGCAAGCTCATGTGCTAAACGTGACTTCAAATATTAGTATTCTTACCACAGATGGGAAGACATTAACTTGGGCTTCTCTATGCGAGAAGGGGAAAAACACTCAACAGTGCGCCGAGATTGAAATAGAGTGGTAGGCAGAAGTGAACATCCTCACCCTGTGCTGATTCTAATTAAAAGCCCATTGAACAGAGAATGAAAGATTAAACAAACTGAAGAGGCTGAGAGGACTTCCTGCATCAGTAAGCTGAAGACAGCCTGTATGTCTTTCATTCAAACGCAGGCACCGTGAAATACTGCACTAATCTCTGACATGGGCACCCATTTAAAAAAAATATGCAAAAACTGAGATTAAATTGCAGAATAAATATGGTCACAACTTTGGAAAGCATAAACTTTTTCATAAGTAATAATAATAATTAACTGGTTTTCCTTAAAATCTTATTGATCATATGAGGTAAGAAGATCATCTTTCATCATTTCAACTAACATTAGCTTGTAATACTTCACTACAAGGAAACATTTGAAAAACATCAAGCATTTTTCAGCATTTTACTGAAACAGACAATTGTGCACACATTCATTTTGCTCACAAGGTCAATGAGACTGCTCACTACCATTTACTCAGATTCAAGAATCGTTATTTTAAAGATTATATAAATCAGAAGGAAGAACAGTCACTACCCCAAAGATTTCATTACTCAAGAATGTATCAAGAGACAGGAAATTCATAGAAAAAAGCAACAAAAAAACTAGTGAATGTGACTGTAAGTGCTATTAACAGCCTTATAGCCTACCTGGCAAATCTGTTCTGAGCATCACAGAAAAACAGAACTTACGTAAGGATTTTGAGAAAAGTAACAAGATCTGCATTAAGTGATCCATTTAGGTAATGTGGTTAACATGGGAGACAGCACAAATACCTTCATGAGAACTCAGGAGCACGTGATGAGGCAGCTGTCATCACTGGCTGATAAAGTGGCAGTCAGCACCTCAGTACAGACCATGAGATGACACGAAAGGTGTTAGTATTAGTCCATTAACGGCCTCGAAATAGAAAGCCCCTAGTTTTCCTTGGTGCCATAAAGGAAAGGAAGTTAAAGAAGGTGAACAGCAAGGAAAAATGATGGACTGAAAAATGATCTTTATAGCTTCTTTGCAGTCCGCATGAATATAAATGAAGCCAAAATGCATTTGTCAAAGCCAAAGAAAAGGACATTGTAGTAATAAAGATGTGGGTTAATGACAGCATAGGTGAAAATGCCTGCTAGATAGAAAAGCCCATATCTTAGCATCATGAAGAAAAAAAAATCTGCAAGACAGATTGCTTCCAACAACATGCTGAACACATTTTTATAGATCAGCAGCGTCAACAAAATGACAGCTTACTTAAACTGATAATTTGAACTAAATCTCCAATATCCAACAGTTAGGTCGGTATCAGTCCAACATTACTATTAGCTTATATTAAGTTTCATAACTGAACCTGGTCCCAAGCGTCCTGCTTTCTTACAAATCCTTCAAAAATCCTTCAAATATCCTGTATGCAACATTAATAGAAAATATGCCTGTTGAACTTAATGTTTTAATTCTGTATATGCTCAAAATCATGCTTTAATAATTTATCACTTAACAATATTAACCATTCACATTTCTCCCATGAATTAGGGAGAATTTTGGAATTACATTTGTAGTTAGGAAAATGAATAACAGGAAGTCATACTGTAAGATATGCTGAGCAATAGAAAGGCTCACTCTTGTAGGTTGTGTTGTAAATTTTGTAAATTGTTCTACATTTACACAAAAAGTATCACATTTTCCTCACCTGTTTCTAAAAAATATGTTAACCCGCAAATCTCACATTTCAAATTAGTTCTCCTTTGATACCTTATACTTAACCAGCTAGACAGAAGTGAGAACAGTAACTTGCTCTCATAATAACTTTAATAGATTAAAATGAACACAACTTCTATCATGACTTACTTGATTATGGTCTTGCATTATTCTGTTCTTTCAAACACGAAAAATATGAGACTAGCATCTACACACATTTATATGCTTCTGCTACAAATTTATACATACATTATTTATATACACTTTTATTTATATATAAACCCCATATACATATATATATGCATAATCATTTGAATATTTGGAGTCCTGAACCACAACATTTATTTCTTCCTCTATCTACTTCCTTCAAAAAAAACTTACTTCCTTTGTTATAATAATGATTTGTTGTACAGATGTAAACCAAGTACCAAGTAGAAGTTTTCAGGTTGTATCACTTCATGTTATTAGTCCAGTCAGCCTAACTCCTTTCACTGCTAAATTTCATTCTCTACTACATAACAATAACAAGCAAACAAACAAACAAACAAAAAATAGGATATTCAAATGTTGTCTGTAATAAGGAACTATTATCATGCTCAGCTGAACATTTACTATATAAGCATTAATTAATTGGTTCCTATGAGGAAATATCAACATCGCATGCTGATTGCTTAGTTTGCAGCAAGACAGACTTAAAAGAATGGAAATGAGTATCTTAAGAGCAATGATTATTTTCTGTCCTCATTCTGCCTGTAACATTACTGATAATATATTTCATCAAATAAAAAGAAATAGTACTGCATAATCAAGTCGTTTAAAATGGGTCTTTGATCAAAGACCTGCTCATTGTCTCATCCGGCATATCAACATATCCAGTGTTCTGGGGAAATTATTCTGACTTAAAATCCCTGTGCATTTTTTTCCATCTAGGGAAAGAGGTCAAACATATATGTAAAAGCAAAGCGTGAGTTTTCACAGCTAGCACTAAAGAACCAGGCCCTCTGCCTGACAATTAGTAGAGCCTTGCCTCAATTACGTCATATGCAGAAAAACAAATATGACACACACTATGTACAAGAGAAATGATTGGATGCACATACTGATGATCCACAATATAATTTACAGACCACAAAATTTCAGCGCAAAACGTGCTATAATTAGGACTTCTCAGTGATGTGATTTCAATGCAATGACAATAGTCCAACAGCATATACCAAACTTTCCAATTTGCCAGCATAGTTTAAACCCCCTACTATTACTTGAGCTAGATGTTTGTAGAATAAGCAGTGGTTTACAATACAGCTATTGCTAACGAAGTGGAAGAACAGTGGATTTATTCTTGCCTGGGGGGAGAGTAGTATCATTTGTAGAACTGATAGCAATTTAGTTTAAACATTTTAAAAGTTGATGCTACACAATAAAGAAGATGAAGCTTTTTAGTGATAATATAGAACAGTGATAAAACTACCACTGGCCTATAGATCCTCAAAATTGCTAATTGCTTTTCTATGTGGTAAGCAACCTAAGGCAGTCTGATAAATGTGTTCCACTGTCTTCCTAATTTATGAACTTCATAATCAAGTTTACATAGCCTATAAAGAAATTAAACCATGAAGACATACCTGTAATTATTACATAAATAAAAAACTCTGAACATACATAAGGAGAAAAATCTTCACAGTACTTTACCTTGGGATCATTATGCACTTTAAACTTAGTTGTAACTTATTTGGTAGGGAGGAGAAAAATGTTATGAACTTTGATGTAGGAAATCAATGGAAAACAAATTAATAAGAAGTATTAGCAGTGAACAATTATAGTTGAGCAGTATGGCTACCAACACTGAAGTTAGTTTTGACAAAATACCATAAATTGAGAAAATCTGACAGCACTAGCAGGTAGTATAAATTAAAGTAGTTATGTTGTGCCCTTAGGGTTTTATTTATTGCAAAGATAGGCAATGACAGTTAAAATGCTCTGAATAAATCGTTTTACGAAGAAAGATAAAATAGATTGAAATGATACACAGATTCACACAATGGTTCATTTGTACAGGGCAAGAGAGTTCAGTCAGCTGTAGAGAAAATAAGCTGGTAACAGACCATTTCCCTGGGGCAGGAAATGGTGCAGGCTTTGCAGCATGGTTTGTTTACAGACAGCCTGTAAACAGGCCTTTAATGCCTTTTAGGCATTGCATGTGCATCAGAGAGTAAAAGTTAATATAAAAAAATCCTATGAAAGGGAACTGTCACCAGTTCACAAAACTAACTGAACTTCTATGTGGATATACAAATTATTTGCCTATTTCACTATTCAAATCTGATTCCAAACAACTACCAGACATGCTCTCAGTTGGACAAATGTAAGACTTTGAAATATAAGACCTGAAATAAATATAACTATAGCCCTTTTATTTATGCCTGAAAAACAGACTCCTTATCTTAAAAGGCTGCTTGCCTAGATTTTTTTGAAAAAAGGAACATAAACTTGCTAGAGTAATTCTGGAATGTTATAGAGATGAGAGCTCTTAAATACTTAACTACAGTGATGCATTTAAGGTTTTAAAAAAATCTAGTTAGCTTTTCAGAAATTTTCTTTTTGAAATACCCACTCTTTACTTATCACAGTATCTCCAGAAATCATTTCTTCTACGTCTCAGTTTAAATAGCATTTTTATTTTTATTTTTTCTAGAATGAACAAGGAATAAGCATCTACTGTTTACAGCCCACCACTTCAGGTTTAAGTTTTGGAAGAACTCTAACAGTCAGACACCATCAGTCTTGTTGCAACTGCTACTGCTTTGTTGTAAATTCATCCCCATGTAATGTTAGGAACCTGAATTTCATAAATTCTGACCTGTGCTTAAAAAATATCCTCAGATTTTTATATTACAGAACTCTTCACTTACCTGAAAGTCTTTCTCTTCCAGGATCTCTTTCCTCCACCTGACAAGGAAGGCAGCACAGACATACAAGTGGAAGTGAGAAAAACCCTCTGGTTCAGACTGCAAAAAAAAAAAAAAAAAAAACATTTAAAAACAGTTATTTTAATACACAAATGATGCTTTTGATTAAGATACAACCTTAGCGTATTTTTATGATGTTCACGACTATCAAAACTAGTGTTAAAAAATTGTCAGCTAAATCTCTTTTCATAACACAAACACGTTTGTATTTCATCTGTGACAAACCTAGGTGTATCTGTATGTAGGTATTTTCTGTAACTGGAATTAAGGAGAGGTATGAATCTACTTCTAATACTTACATCCATTCTTTACAGATGTGTTTATCCCATTTCTGATGTTATCCAGTAGCTTAGATCTGTCCTGAAATACCGTACTACCCATACTGTGGCATGAATATATACTTCATCTCCATTATTAGGAGCATGATACCTCCATTTGAAATTAAGTTTTCCTATTATAAATTTTACTGTAGTGATCTACTAGAGCATTTTAAAACTATGGTCTATAGTTTTTTAAAACTAAAGCTTGGCCTGTATTTGACTGAATTAAATGTTTTTACTAAAGAAAAAAAAATAATCCTTGTAACACAAAATTTTAACAACTCTTATTTCTATTCTGATCTGCAGCTTTCTGTTCAAGTCAGCAGATACAGTCACTTTATAGCCAGCCCTTTCTTCTCCCTGAAATTAAGATCTCTTAAATACAACAGAGAGAAAGAGTACCAGAGAAAGAGTTCAGGTAAATTTATGGTGCTACTTTAAAAAAATTCACTGAGAAAGTTTTCTTGTACTACCACATTTAACTTACACTTTATATTCATTTCCACTAAGAACTGAAAAAAAGACTAATTTATTTATGTTTAATTATCAATGTGATGATTGGGAACTAATGCTATGTAAAGTCTCATTAAAATTACATTTAAAAATAGTTATTATGAAATTAAGCTCAGATTCTGACAAATACAGGGATATTTAAACAGTGGTATCTAAATATTTTAAAGATTTATTCTTAGATCTTATAAAGATTTATTCTTAGATCTTATAAAATTATCGCATTTTTTATATATTCTCTACTGGTCATTTCAGAATTGCAATTTACTTTTTAGAAAAATACAGTGTTCTGTTCAAGTAAAGTAAGTGAACTGAAACAACTTATGCAAAACAGAACATGGTAATATAAAATTTATTTCCATTTAACCTAGAAGCACACAACACTTAAAATATTCCACATAATATTTGTAACAGTACAATGAAGTAATCTTAATGCAAAGAAAAATATTCTTCTCCTTTTCCTTCTCCACCCGACAGGCGGAAGTGCAGTTATTTTAGTGTCCTACAGAGGGAAGTACACTAAACATCATGTTAGCAGCTACAGAAACTAAATCGTCCTGTCCAAAGTGGTAAGAGTTAAGAAAAGGAATAATGCCAATTATTTTCAGGGCAGTTTTAAGTTTAAAAGTGCAGTTTGAACTCAAAATATTTCATTTTGGAACCCGAAAAGGAAGAACATTCCTGTGATACTTTTCCTATTCTAGGAAAAAGATATGCTTGAATAACACAATAAATTCGCACAATGTAAAATCCCAGGACACATAAAGCATATGGTAATTTTGACTAGAACTCTCTAGGGTTTATCTTAATCTGCAAATTCAAAGTACAGTCCAATTTACCATATTAAAACTAGAGTTTTAGAGAATCATGTACTTACTACCATCCTTCTGAAAAGCCTACATACATCTTTTAATTTAGAGTTGTCATTTCCCTTGGGATGGAAAGTTAACATATGTAAAAGAATAAATTGTATCTCAAAAAGACATACTTGAAAGAAAAGTGGTGCTACCACTTATAGTATCAGATATTATTATGGCAATATTTAAATATTTAAACACAACTCTAAAAATGCAGAAAGCCAAAGAAAACAACCCTCTTCCTATTTTATTCTGTAAATAAATTTAAAGACCATGCTGTGTTGTTTTTTTTTTAAATCGGTCTTTGACAATAATCTTTTATAACCTAAATAACGATCCATTATAAAATTTCTCCTTGAAAGAACAGCTACCTGAAGAGCATGGCACCAGCCTAATCATTTGTCATCAAACATGAAAGGAGGGAAGAAGGAAAATCACGGTGATGGTATGGAGGCAAATAAAGGTAGACTGAGACAGCTGGACAGATACAGAAAAATACAGAATACTGCTGAGGAAGAAAGAGGAAGACCATTTTTGCAGAAGAAGTAGGAGACGGAATAGACTGTAGGCAGGAAAAATTCATTTAAAGTATTCATTATCCTGATATTTTATGTATTGCATTATTTGTTAACCTAGCAGAAGGAAATAAAGGTTTGTATTTCCTCAATCACATCACACGAGCAAAAAAATGAGGGAACTGGAAGGAAGCTGCTTTGGTATTAATATATACACTTTGTCTGCTTTCTGCTCCCCACTCGTCCAACAGTGTATGGGTTCTTGAAACACGCAGGGAAGAAGGGAGGATTAAAGAAATCTACCTGGAGATTAAAATGATACTTTCAAAGTAAGTTTACAGTAGCTGTTGACAAAATTGTTAATCTTGCTTTCCTCTTATACAGACTCACAAAAATAAATTGCATAGGTAGCCAAATTAGATCATCATAGTATACTTTTTCTGACAGCCTCGGATTCTGATTCTGAGCCCAAAAATTCAGCCTACTGTAACATAACAAAGAGAATTCTTCCAGAGAAAGTCAAGATAAGTGGCTTTAAAAAATTAACAGCAAACAACCCAAAAACTGCAGTAATGAAAATTGAAAGTGTTTCTGAGGCACTGCAGAAAAAATACCTGGAATTATATAAAAACTTGTACTTTTTCTTGAAATTTTTCTCTTCAACCTTTTTTTCCCCCAATACAATTTTCTTCAGCGCTTTTAAATGAAACCAAATAGGTTCAAATATGCAATTCATTAGAGAAAAAATGCATATCTCCCTATAGATTTAAAAACTCATCATGTTTCAGAGATAAGTCTCAGCAACGAAGTATCCAATGGATAGTTTTAGACAGTTTTGGAAATTGAGTAAAACAGCTAATGCATAATTGCCTTTTCTAACACCTGCTACCTATTATACTTTTCCATTTGTAGCTTTTGAAGTTGCAAACAGTTTGATCTCTAAATGTACATAAATGCAGACTACATGCTAGAAGCTATTTAAAATCAAATGTAAACAATGACCTTGATTTAAATATTTTAGCAAAAGATCTCAAGACAGATGTACAGCCCTCCAGAAGACTTATTTTGAATGTATCACAGACAACTCAGGGCACATTATCTAAGCACCATCTGTCATTATCGATAAAAATCAGTTAGATTGTTAACATCACGAATATCTCATTGCCCTGCAAATGCTGGATCTCCTCTACAGCTGAAATGAGAGGCATTCTCCATACTGCACTCCCCAAATTTCCTTATTTAGACAATCAGCGAAAGAATGCAAATTTTTTTGGATGACTAGATTGATTACTGTCTGGCCAACGAATAGTCTATCTTGTCTCCCATACCCTGGACACTTCAATGTTTAGGAAGAGTGTGTACATTTGTTAAGAGTAAATATAATAGATAATTATTTTTTGTAAGTACCTGGAATGATTAAAGCTAGGAAACCGTGCCTGGGCAAAGTATTAAAATGCCACATTTAACTCTCACACAATGGTTCAGAGTTAAGAACTTCCAAACATTTTTGGAATGATTACAGATGACTACAGCAACTTTACGCAACTCATAGGATTTACTGTGAGTTACAAAGAGCAGACAGCGTAGATGTCAAGAGGCTAAAGTCATTTTTTCCCAAAATATCCAATATTTTCTTTAGATTTAAGGTAGAAAAAGAGAAAAGCCAGTGCAGAATCATCATGGAAAGTGGAATGTGTTGGCTGCTCCTCCAAAATACACCTCTTCCATCATTGCCTGAGAGCTCCAGTTTCCTAGGCACAGACTCAGTGTACCGTAAAAACTGAGACTCCAGTCCAAGAAGCAACACAGCACCAGCACACCACAGAGAGGTCCACCTAGGTGACTATCCTGCCACCAGGAATGACCAACAGCTGATGGCTAGGAAACAGTGTAAGAGTACAAGCACATAGCAAATCCTTCCCAGAATACTCTTCCCTCTGTTAATGATTTCATGCTCAGATATGTCCTTACACAAGTGGTAGAATATTTGCGCTTAATAGCTGTTAATGGATTTGTCATCACTTATCTGTCCAGCACTTTTTGTAACTGAACATAATCATACAACTACATAACGATATCTTGTTCTTCTTTCCCAATAATTTAAAGCTTCTTTTTTTTTTCTTTCTTTCTTTCTTCACTACTGTTGAGCTGGTATTTTCCTCATGTGCTGAGTGTTGAACGCTACCTTGAAGTGCATAGCTGTACAGGTAAAGTTAGGATTCACATGCACAATATCAGTTCAGATTTGTTCACATGGAACTTCACGTGCTATGTACTGCCTGGCTGTTTTTAAAAACATGAAGTCCTACAACTCCTTGTTACCAACTCTTTTTACTCTGAATAGCTCAGTGTTGTCAGCAAACTGTCATCTCACTCCTGTATCCCCTTTTCAACCACTTCAATACAGAAAGCTAAAGTCTCATCAAAAACTGTAAAATATTACATATGATTTTCCTTAATTTTGAGACTGCCCACTTACTCCTACCATGTTTTCTAGATTTCAGCTATTACCCAGATAAGGAAATTCCCTTTAAATCCACAGTATAAAACTACCCATTAAAAAGATTTATTTTGAATGAGTTAGCACATTTTCGATTGTCTTCTAATACTGCTTTTATCCCACCATACTCCTGAAGGGACGAATCTAAGAGAAACAAGTGGCCCACAGCCCTTGTCTGAAATTAATCTGATCCAACAATAAACACAGAAACAAAGTTGGAGATATATCTTTTAAAAACAAAACACAACTCTACTTACAGGTAGGAACTAAAAGCAGCTGTTTATAATTCAAGCACACATCAGTTAATAGGAAAATTTATGGGTCTGTTTTATCTTTCCATTAACATCAAATCCGATCTAAACAAAATTCACAGCACTTTAAAATCTGTAATGGAAACTAACATTTTCAGGTCAAGACAGCAAGCCAGCAAAAATACAATGCAAAAGTTATTACCTCAACCCTTACTCCTCCCGGTAAGACCCTTGCAGAACAACTGTTTTTTTTGTTTTTTTGGGTTTTTTTTTTGGTACTCTTGCAAGAACTGTGTTCACATTTCCTATTTCTGCTAGGAATGTTCAAAAAATTATCTCACACTTATATTAGATTTGGCAGATGTATGTTGAATGCTAGACCAGTTTTCATAAAAATTTAGTAGCTGGCCTCTCTGATCTAGTTAACAGCTTGGCAATGGTTCCCAAAAGAAAACTTATGCTGTTAAATCCCAGTCACAAGGAACATATACCACTGCTGGACTCTTTTTGGATCAATATTTTGCCTTGAAAGAATGTTCCATATAGCATGCAAAATTTATGGTAAGACTATTAATCAATATCAAATACAAATGGGTGCTATTGATAACTATTTACTTGATTTATTCAGTCTCTCATTAACTATTATTTTAAGAAGCATCTTTAGTATAACTTTCCACAGTAGCTTGTACTTTGAGAACAGAGGTTAAATCTTCACTTGCTCATACGTTCAGTTCAAATAGAATAAAAAATAAGTAACCTCAAGTGTGTATTTGACTTTTTGTCCTAGCTTTTCCAGAATTAAACTGTGGGAGGAAAAAATAAAATAAAAATCAGTGTTCCACATTTGGTTCATTTAAAGAATTCATCGTGAATGGCCAGGATGTCAAGTGGATTCTCACTCATGGAGGTACCTTCACATCCAATACTGCAACGTGTCTTTCTTTTACAGTTATTTTTCTTCTCGTGGGTGGCAGTTTATTAGCTTCACATACAGGAAAAGTGCTAGATCTTAGCAAAGGAATGGAGCTTTTTGTACAACTCTCTTATACTTCTTTCTTGCAAAATTTACAAAAGAAGAGGGAACAAGGCAGTTTTCTCGGAAAATGCCTTTGATATAAAGGTAACGCTGAACTCTATACAAGGAGAACAATTACATTTTGGAACTCTTATTTCCCGTGCTTCTTTGAAAAGAACCTACATATGCACAGAAGGAAGAATTATACACAGTTACCTGCAAGAAAGCATGTTGATTTCTTTTCTGTAATTTGCCATGTTAATAAGCCCTTTCTCAGCTTCTGCGAAGAATGACCATTAGTTGTTCTTTGTACTTATTGCAAAAAATATTACATATACCTGGCTGCTTTGAATTTTAACAAAGCATAAGGCAAGAAGCTTCCATTTTAACTGTTAGCAAGGGGTAGGAAGAACAGAGAACATGGCAATGTGAGCATAAATTCTGCCATGATAGTCAATCATTGCAATTTTAACTAACAACTAGCAATATAATGGTGATATATGAAACCCCAAGCTACTATTTTTAATTTTGAGTCCTCTAGTAGGAAAAAAATAGTAATATATTTTCTGAAAGTTGTTTTTTTTTTTCTTCCATGCAAATATTTAAGATCAAAACCTCCTAATTTGTTTGGAGATGAGAAGAGCATAACCAGCAGCAAGAACTAATGGATCTACTCTACGATGGTGTCAGTGCATTAACAAATACCAACCACATAACATTACAAGCCCTCATCAACAACACTGGATAATTTACAGTGTTTAGGTTTTAGAAAGTGGTTGATTACTTACAGCTATATGTTGTTTTGTTCACTCAAGTTAACATATTAAAGAACAGTATTAAAGTATTTTGGTTACGGCCATTAATATGGTACCTAATTATTTTACCAAGTTATGGCATCGTCTAATTTCTAGAGCACAGAATCCCTACATAATTAACACTGAGCATCACTGTGCCCTTTATTCCAGAAAAATCTATCTCTGTAGCTATTTCCCAGGATGTTCATTTTGCATCCTTGATTTACTCAGATGCCCCCCACCATAACTTAAAATCAAAGAGCTTCTCTCAATGTGTGAGAGAAGTCATGGAAGCAGGGACTGAGGAAAAAAGCAAAAGTAAGAGATTAGTAGCCCCCCAGCATAAATGAACTTAAAGAAAAGCGCTTTTTTTTTTTTTAATGGGTTTTAAGACAGATTTGAGTGAAAATTTACACACAAAATATATTCAATGGCATGCACATTTATGATACTAAAACCTTAAGTCTTCTTATATTTTAAGCTAGGCTTAAAGCTGGCCTTCAAGTATTCAGACATAATTGTCCAGCTGGAAAGAAATTTGTTTTGAAGTTTCCTGCTAATTAAAACCACATTCATTATATCTGAAATCATTAACTTAATTTGATATGAAATATTCAAATTCTCTCTCAAGTTGTGACTTGACACCAATTAGATGGCCAAAAATGCGATGGAAAAAAAAACACAAAAGCTGTGTCACACTGGAACCAAAGTTGCTTTTATTCACAGAATTCTCCTTAAAGATACGCTTCACCTTAACAAGGCACATGGTAAATCCCGATCATTAGTAAAACCATGCTGCAACTGAGTTAATTCTGAAGAACTTTGCTTTAACGAAACTATTTTTACATAAATGTTAACCTGCTTTAAGCAGACTACTAATTTGAAGGCACCATTTCCAGCAACTTGCCCATCTGTGAGGAGAACATCAGAAGATGCTGTGAATCACCACCAGATCACACCAACTCCATAACTTGCTTTTACAAGGCAAACAAGCACACATAAAGCAGTGTGACTAATATTTACTAAATTAATTCCCCATTTCACCTTTTCAATTTCTAAACTATTTACCTCATGCATCATTTTAATTATTTTTGCAGTTCATTCCCAGAGAACCTTGATGCTGGGAAATTAATTAATGGATACAATAGAGAAACTGTCAGCATTGCTTAAAAACAGTTTCAGCATTGGCCTCATTTACATGTATCCTTTCATTCTAAACAAAAGGGCTGCTGAATTTTTTCTATTAAATTGTTGGTTCATTAAGAAGAGCACAATGATATCCTTTTCTTCATATATTCACTGGTTATCACATTTTGCTGAAATACGTAATCCATGATCAAGACAACCACAAGAGCTTTTAGCCCCAGGATTTCAAATATATTGAAAGTTGTATAATAGTTGTATAATTGCTTGATTAACTGGCTTTAACATTATCATATTATTAGTTTTAATAAAAGTTATTATATTAATTATTCAAAACGGACCTATAAAAAGTAAGAAGTGTTAGGTTACTGCTTCACAAATGGAAAAGATCTTTTGAATAACTATACAAATGCATATCCCATTTACGCCAAAAGACTAAAACGAAATGAACAACATCTAAATAACAGTATTAAAAGCCAATAGTTGCTCATTCCAAATTCTCAGAAAACAAAATATGCTTGCTGGCACACCGCCAAAAGGCAATCCAAAAACATCCTGTCGTCGGTTTTAGGCTACACGTCAGTTCCAGATCTGGAGGCTTACACGTTTACCTCTGCACAAACGTCGGTATTTTGATTGCAAACACCAACATGAATGATTCGGGTCATTTGAGAAGGCTGTCCACAAAGGCTGTGGGGTCTCCTCCTTGGAGACCTTCGGAAGCCACCTGGACGTGGTCCTGGGCAGCCTGCTCTGGGTGTCCCTGCTTGGGCAGGGGCTGGAGCAGCTGGCTCCAGAGGGCCCTGCCAGCCTCCGCCATGCTGCTGAGAAAAGCCTATTCAGTAACCCAATAAACATATTACTGAATTTTTGTCCAGTGAACAGAAACTCTACAATCCTCAAATTCCCACATCTGTAAAATCAAGATATGGTCACATCAAAGGAATATGTAAATGTTTTGTGACGATTTTTTATTAGATTCTGAACGTGAAATATAATTTTTATCAACACTTCTTGTTTGGTCTGAGAAGAAACAGAACTCTAATGTTTTTCTTCATAACAACTAAATTTTCTAGAGTAGTATTCCAACAACTTTGTCTTTTTTTTAAGGAACACACCATAAGAACAGAGGACTAGCAAATACATGTAATGCATTCAGACACGTTTTCTGATAGGTGGTCTTGTTGACTAAGAAGATACATGGACAAGATGTACCGAAGTACCAAAAATGTATCCAGGAGCTATTACCTTCCTTTCCTATTTTCTAAGCTACCAGGGCTTTTCAAGCTTATTCATGACACAGAGTCAAGAATACCAGCCAGGTTTCCAGCACAACCATTTTGAAGATACTCAAGATACTACACTAGGTTTTTTTATAACCTTCTCTCACCATTAAACCACATTACATTCCATAAACTAGCAGCAAAATCCTTAATTTCTTATCACCAATACTCTAGAGACTAGGAAATGTTGGAGCCAGTATTCTCCTCTGTTTGCTGGCCTGCAAAAATCTGAACACTTATTCATGAAAATACTGAATCCTTGCAGAGTGCCACTACTTGAATCAGCCTCTGCTTGGGGATGGCAATTTGCCTGGATGTTCAATCTCATCTCACGACGATGATCTAATTGCACCAAGCTTTTCATGACCACGTGACTGCTTAACAACACTCCTTGGCCTGGGAGCTTTACGCTTCTTTCAGCTGCTATTAAAACTAACATCCTACTAGTGCCACAAAAACTGAAGTGGGCAGCTGCTGAATGCAGCAGCATCTTCCCCGTCGCTGATTAAACAGAAGCACAACATCTGAAAACATTAGTCAGCTGCTCGTCAGCTCTGTCCAGACACCAGCTCTATAGCTGTGATTGCGCAAAGTTATATAAAAGGGATGATGTCAAAAGCAACTGAAAAGCCAGCACCATTGCTCATTCCAAGTACCTGAACATCGTCGCTTGCACAATATCACAGGCGGAAATGTTAATAATGCATGTATTTTAATTAAATTCATTAGATACTTAATAGCTATTGCCAGGAGTTTGATCTTGTCTGAATGAATAAGCTGCTTCTTACCTAAACAGTTAATACAAAAGACTCGCTAAGACGATACAATAAAAAAAACTCTTCAGACCATTCCTACTCCCGTCCATCAACTGGTTTGTACAGAAGTAGAGTAACAGTGATGACAGGATACAGCTTTGCTGAATTCTGATCAGAGTGAGAAATCCACTGCACGTAATTGACTAGAGCACAATTCTATTAGCTCCAACACAAATATTTCTTCTCAATAACATTATTGTCCTGAAAATACTGTGATGTCTCAATGGAAGCAATAACTTCCTTAATACACACATTTCTCTCGCAACATTGAACCAAGGGAAGCTCTTATCTTCTCAAAATGCTGAAAATCAAACCATGCTGGACAGCAGAATAATTAAGTCAAAGTCTACACTAACGATCAGTCTTCACATTGTACGACTGATTAAAGACAGCAGCATGAAACAAAAGATTCATATGAGAATGGCAGCATGCTTGCAGAGCAGTTGCAGTTTGTTTTATCAAGGTTGTCTAGAGGGTAACACTGATACTACAGCCACCATCTCTGAGAACCACAAACTCTGACTTGGCCCAGAAGAGTCCTGTGCAGTTATGGTACAGCAACACTTACATTTTTCTCCAGCTCAGATGTAGCGTAAATGAAGAAAAAGTGATGGAAAAGTGAGGCAAATTTTAAGATATTACCAGCTGCATACAACTTTTTTTTTTTTTTCCTGGACATCCCTACTTCATTGTAGATAGATACATCAGAGCCGTGTAGCTTGGAAAGCCCTCACTCTACAACAGCTTCTTCCAGACTGACAGCCTGAAGTGACCAGTCATCTGTTTTTCACATGTGACACAACACAACTGGAGCTTGAAGTTTAAGCTATTCAAATCACTTACTGCTGTCAAACACATGCCTTGCCTTTTCTTTCCACCAGCTGTTGTGAGCATCTCCCTACTAACCCACATCGGCATTAAAAGGGCCTGGTATGAAATTCCAGCATCTTGAGACACTTCCGACAGGTGACAAAACAAACAACAGTGTCCTGCTTATTACCTCCACAGCTTTAAGCAGCTCAAAACAGGAATCAAAGAATCATTTAGCTTGGAGAAGACCTCTAAGATCATCAGGTCCAACCACTAAGATAGCTTTGATCCAAAGAAAAGCTGTTCTTTGAGCACAGCACACAGAATCTTCAGCAGAAAATTAACTTAAAAGAGTAACACCAGTCCCACTGAAACATCCTGAGCACTGTATCCTGCATTAGATTCCTAAACATTGCTCAAAAATTTCAGAAACATCTTAAAACCGATTTCATTTAAACTTTCAAGTTATAAATAACACTTGCAATGGTTTGAAAAAAAAAAAAACAGCAAAAGAAAAAAAAAGCATTTCCGTTTAATTTTCTTCACTTCAACTCTGTTTTATGAAGTTGTAACAAGCATCAGTTGGACAACCATGAAAAAAAATCACATTGTTAGGCTTCAGGATGAATTTTATTAACAAAATGAAAGGAACAAATATTTACCAAAATAACAATTCCGCCTCTAGGAAATTACCATAGAAACCAAACCAAATATTGTCTACCCAAGATGTGAACTAAAATAATAGATATTAATAGATGTATATCAAAAAATAACTTGACTTCATCTCTCCCATATAATAATATTCAGCTTCCTAATATTTTTCAAATTAAACTGATTTTCCCTACATGATTTTGCTTCTACAAGTGAAGACTGGTCTGAACAGCATTACATTTTGTTTGGAAAAACTAAACTGCTCTGAACTTTTAGGCTGTAAAATTTGACTACAATTTAATACTCAGATGCTGGAAAGCAGGATGTCAAGCTATATGTTCAAAGATCAACTGAAGTCAAATCTAATGTTTTATTAGCTCAGACATCATTTAAGCTCCAAATACAGATTCCTTTGGTACCTAGCAACAACATTTTAAACACAGCTTACTCACCGACCCATGAAGTTGGTTGGGTTGGAAGGGACCTTAAAGATGACCCAGTTCCAATCCCCTGCCATAGGCAGGGACACCTCCCACCAGACCAGGTTGCCCAAAGCCCAGTTACTTGGTGTATGTTGCTTTTCCTTGACTTCCAACCCCCCTAAGCTGTTATCCAAAAGGTAAAGGATGTAGAAAAATTGAACAAAACATAACATATATTTAGTGTAGGTATTCTGTACCTTTAAAAAAAATTGCAAGCAGAGCTTTTATGATGGTCTGTATTGATCACCTAATATCATTTTGGAAAACGGTTTTCCATCCAAGTCATTATTCAGGCTAGTGTTGAAAACTTACCACTATATAACCTCTGCTAGCGTGGAATGGCTCTGTGGAAAGCCAAAGCTATACTGACACAGTTTGTAGCTCATTCCAGTCAAAGTGGAGACAGTGCAGTGCTGTTAATTGGAAGCACTGTGCTCCAACCAACCTGTGTGCTGCTCCAAAAGGAGCTGTGGACAAAGACATCAGCTCACCTGACATCCTGCTTCAGATTTACACACTCAAGAGACTCCCAGAGCCACATCCAGACTGTGTGTCCAGATGCAGGGATAAGGTTCAGGGATAGAAAAGAGTGGTGTTAAATAATTAACTGGTTCTAGGAGTTTTACAACTCTCAAAACAAGCTATGTGCCACTGAAGATAAATCCTGGACACTTTTCAAAAATCCATATTTGCCCACAAAACTTTCAGACAGCAGGGACTCTAGCAAGAACATTTCTACAGCTGCTGATTTTTCATGTTAACTCAATAGTAGTAGACAAATGAGAATAAAAGAAATGAAAAATGAAATGTCAAAAAAATAAAAATATGCTGCAATTGTAGATTTAGTCTACACTTAAATATTTAACTAAGATTATACAACATCATGCAACAAAAATGTATTTCAAATTGTATTTCTATAGGAATCCCCCAAAATTTAATAATGAAATTAAAAATAAAAAAGAAAGAAAGAAAGAAAGAAAACACAGATGTTAGCTTATTTAAAAATAAAGCAACCACTATAATCAACTACACAAAAGTGAGATATTTTCCGGAAATATTTTTCCTGAAATATAAGACTGAACCTAAAACATACTTAAGAAACAACTTTCCTCTATCCGCAATCTAAGCTTTAAAAAAAGCATCATTAATGAAAGTTGTTTATAGCTTTCAGAAAGGACAGATTGATTTGTTTTCCCACTACCACACAGCTTTTCTGCAGGTTTGATAAATTACTACAAAGAAAGAAAGAATCTAGTTAGAAAGAAGAAAAAAACTGTTTATTCGCAAAGAGGAAGACCACTAGAATTTAAAGCCTCAGCTATGAAAATGCTACTGTGAAAAGGTATTTGGAAACAACTTGTAAAATTTTTTTAACCTACATAAGAATTTATTAAAGGATACTCAGAAAATGCATTTTCTAGTGGCCTGACCTGTATTTTGTATTTTACACATGACTTTCAAGAAATCTGTTCTCAGTTTATAGAAAGAAAAGAAAATAGTAGACTGCAGAGGTTATCTGACCATTTTTATCCATAACTTTTTGCAAAAGAGAAAAAATAATTGAATTGACAGTACTTAAACAAAGAAGCAAAAAAAGCACAAGCTGTTATCTCTATTGCCCTATCTACTAGATCATGTTTACAATCTGAAATAAACTTATGTATTTCTGCCCAGAATGCAAGAAACGTTCTGTACAGCTTTTTATATCTATTTAACTTATTCAAGTTATTGCAATTTCCTAAGTCACTGCATAAAACTTGCATTTTCAATACTATTTATTGTGTTTCATAAAACTTCCATTAGAAACAAATTCAGAGGAGATGTAAATTGGAGTTATCATTTTCATTTATTACTTCTCCTAATACCTTTTTCATTCAGAGGTATCAACACAAACTCCAGAATTAGTCATTGTGCTCAAAGACAGATAAAGGACAAAAAAAATCCCAGCATACAGACTCTAATTATTGTCATCTATCAACAGCAATAGAAGATATACTGCAGCCATACAACGCAGTGTACGGTAACCATATGGATATTTATGATGATCTAATTTAACAGTATTGTGAAAGATTAGAGGTTTGATATGCCTTCAGGTTGTGTGGGTTATATTTCTTTTCAAAAACAGACACCAGGAGGTCAAAAGGATGCCTAAAGAGGGAAAGGAAGATCCTGCTAGAGCTTCCCGTCAGAGCAGCTGGTGACACCTAGGAAGGAAAGGGTCCAGTGACAAAAGTGAAGGGCAAAAGAAAAATTGTGGGGGAGAACGCTGGGGCTCCAGCAACCACAGCCAGAAAGCCTGATGAGAGGATCAGGAAGCCAACAGAGCTCGATGAAACAGATCTTCTAGAGGTGAGAGAGGACTCTGAGGAGCTTGCTAGTATTCAGAAAGACTGCAAGGTCACAGCTACTGCAGGATTTTGGTTTGGATCGCAAGCATTTTTTGAAATACATCTCTCAGTAATTCTCATGTACGTTCACATTTTCATTATGGTGCAAACTATGTGAAAAACAATCATGGTTTCCACGTAGAGTTTTATTCTACACATCCACTCGCATTGCACTGCACCGTTTGCCAATGCAGACCAAGTCAAACTTGGAAACACACGTGCCCTACAAAGATGCACCGAAAAGGAGTAAAGTTGCCTACAAATTTCTTTTACTTCCCTTTTAACTAGTCATAAAATTCTATTTAATAAACTTACCCTAACTAATTACCCTAAACTTACCCTAACTTATATTTAATAAAACATAGCCTTCAGACAATTTTAAAAGCCTTTTTCAGATGTTTTCAGGTGAAAGAGGAGGAGCTGTGTTAACTCCCTTCCTCCTACTGAGTATCCGAGGACCTGTTACAGGTAGTACAGGCAGGTAAGATCTATCCTCTTGTACATGATAGAATTCCTACAAAGTTCTTGTATCTTCTATTTCTATCATCACTTGCGAGCATAGTAGAAAAAATGGCAGTCAGACTGGGAATTTGACATGTTTCACCATATTCCCTTTGCAAGAAAAGACAATCAGACAACTGAAGTATTTTAGTTTCAAAAAGGTTCAGCCAAACTAAACCATGGAAGAATCTGTGATTTTATCTCAGCCATCTGCTCAGTTTATAAGCAAGGAACGTTTGATACACTGGAACAAATTCAAAGTCTTCAATCTGCCTCCTGTGGCAAGAAAAAAGAGGATACTGCAGCGCAGAAGACAGTAAAAACTGGATTTCCATCATTTCCTGGAGTAGTCAAACACCTTTTCACTCCAGACTAAAACAGAATATCATGCCCAAGTTTTCTTTATTGTGGTATCCAGAACTAGAGAAATACTATGATCGCTGTTCCTACTACCACTTAAAAATAAATTGAAGATTTCTCAGCACTCCGAAGTCAAATGGATACCACTATCTTCACTCAAGGATAAGTGAGCATAGCTAATTCATAATTATCATCACATACTTTTGTTGTTCACTCTCTGTAAGACAGCATGGACATACACAATTGCTAGCCCAACCTCCAGCAGTAACGGTACTCATCCGTAATCTTGTGAGCCTTTCCAATGGCCCTACTACTTGACTTCAATCAGCTGTAAAGCTCCTTTATTCTGTTATCACATCAGTGTGAGGGAATGAATGCCAAGGATTGAATGCCCTCCTAAAGGAGCGCAGTCATGCTGTTAGAATAGCAATGAGCTTCATCTGACACTGCTCAACACGTTCGTTCGCACTGCCTCACTCTTGCAGAGGAAGGCATGCATGACAAAAACAAATATCTGTTCGGTGCAAACGCTAAAAAACTTATCTCCGGAATAATATACTAAATAGAGCATATAACAGTTTAATAGAAAGTGTTTAAAGTTAATATAAACAATGTGATTAATAACAGAGTTACCGACAGCAGTTGTGTTCCATTCGTCAGAAGAAAGGGATGGGCGGAATAATTATTCTACAAGTGAGAAAGATTCAGAATTTCAATAGAGAGTGCCTCGTCTATTAATAGACAATTCTCCTTAACCTTTTTTAATTCTGCTGATGCAAGAAGCGTTGAATTGTTCTTGCTCATTACAATAAGGAGAAGAAAACAAGAGATACAATCCAAACCTGGATGGTAGTCGATACTCTAAGCAGAATCTTCTGGTAGCTCAGTCTGTCTCCTCCCTGTTGTGTTCACTGTTGTGAACACTGCTTTAACCAAAACATGGGGTTCAGCCTAGCTCTGCTGGTGTGCCCCAAGACTCTAGACTACCCTATCTACAAAGCTATTAGACAACCCAGGCAGGAAGCTGAACTGTCATTCATAATTTAATGTTGCTTTTTAGGACTGACTGGGACAAAGTTTTTGCTGCTTTTAATTTCAAAAACATCAGCAGCACTGAACCATGACAGTAAGCTGTGCTCTAACGGGAAGAACAAAAGCGCATCTTCCTAGCTCAAGAATATTGGTGGGTTTTCAGTAGCAAATGCGTTGTAAAAAGCTTTAGGAAAATTTACATTTCCATGGTCAGTTAGGATAAAAACATTTTCCAAACAGCTATAAAACAGTATTTTTCATCTTTAAGTGTTGTTTCTACTAAATATTTATTTAAATTTCAATCAAATTTATTATTAATAATACTGAAAAACTAACACAATCTTAAATTCTGTTTATACTTCTGTTTCCTTATATACTAAGGTATTTTCATTGTAATTCATCAATTAATTTTTTTTAAAGTCTTCCTTGCATGTGAGCGTATTTAAATTCCTACACTTTTCCATTAAGGACCACGAGAAAGGTTGCTGTTGTCTGCTGAATGTCTTTTATTATTTAACCAGAAGCAGATTATTTGAATAGGGCACTATATCCATCGGTCCATTTTAGAGCAAAGAAGAATGCAATGAAATCTCTCTGCTGTAAAGCATCTGTCAGCATCAACTCCTACTTGAAGAAGCAATCTTTGTGTCCCTTCTTAGGGATAAGGCATTGATGTGGCAAGTGAATTGGGCTTCTGACTGCCTGTAGGACATGAACTGACATCTCAACATAGTGGAGTTGAGCCACTCAATGAGCGACTCAACTGATGACATTTTCATGAGGAGTTGCCATGATCCAGTGACACAAACAGAAACTTTTCCAGTAGGAATGTTTTAAATATTGTCTCCTGTAGTTCCCAATCATTGAGAAAAAGATCAAAACTCAGCAGACGCATCTACCGAAGACTTTCCCCGTGTAAGTACATAGCTGAAGTTATTGCTTCTTCTGTGGTGCTAGACTGCAGAACATAGCATGCAGGTGACAGCCTTCTGAAGTAATGTATGCAGAGAACTCTCAGCCAAGGAAGAGAAGGCATCAGACAAATTATAAACGGGGTCTTTTTCCTTCTTTTTTTTACTGCAGGGGAGCAACAATAAACCACCGTAACTATCATTTGTACTAGTTATATCCTAACCGATAGTTATTAGAACATGCAGGCAGTAAAACCAAACTGCATCACACGTGGAGATGGGCAAGAGGGAAATGAGTGCTTCCAACGCAGCCACCCAGACACCTCTCCCAACACCTGCCTCCTCTTGCAGCATGCAAGCTGCTCCTCCATTGTGCAAACACCTCCAGTGAGAGGAGGAGAAGACAGACAGCACTCACAGCTCACACACAGTTTCAGGACACACTATCCAAAAGGACTAGGCTGTGCCAAAAGCAGATTCCAGGAAGACACGTGCTTGAGGAGCTGAAGTCCTTTCAGCTCTTTCTCTGAGTCCTTTCACTCAACATGCAGGGTTTAAACAACATTAATGAATGCCTGGACATCAGTTTCAGGACTTAGCATGAGACTGAGGATGTAGTTCGCCATGTGCTTTCATAAAGAATTCCTCAGGAAGCTTACTTCCACATATGTTCAACTTCATACCTCCACAAGCTTTTTCTAAATACGGAGAGTTTTCAGAATCACAATTTACTTTTGTTCCTGAAAGCAGTGAAGCAGAGTGAGGACAAAGTGGGGAAAAAAATACATTGGTGAGTAAACTGTATAATGAAGATTTAACTCCAAAAGGTCTACTATTTTTTATTTTTTTTTTAATTGGTACTGGCAAAATTTTTGCAAATAACACTAGGAAAAAAAAACAATTATGGCAACAACTTTGCTAATCTGGCAAAGCTAGACAGAATACAGGGAACAGCTTAAATCATATAAATATGAATTCAAACAAGTCTAAAAGAAAACCGATACTTGTGACATTTTAATACCCGAATGAGTAATTGCCAAATTCCTCATACACAAGTCCTTCATTGAGACTACATTTTTCCACTATAAAAGCACCTGTAATATAACTCTACTTTTGCATAATTTTTTTTTAATGATGTAGACTAAGCAATAAGATGGAAAACTTAATAATGCAGTATTTAATTCTACCAAAAAAGAACATACTGGAAAAAAAAATCAATATGGCTTTAAAGAAGAAATTCTTCACTCAGAGGGCAGTGAGGCCATGGCACAGGCTGCCCAGAGAAGCTGTGGATGCCCCATTCCTGGAGGTGCTCAAGGCCAGGCTGGATGGGGCTTTGGACAACCTGGGCTGGTGGGAGCTGTCCCTGCCCATGGCAGGGGGGTGGGACTGGGTGGGCTTTAAGGCCCCTTCCAACACAAACCAAGCTGTGAGTCCATGATTCTATGATTAAAAACGATGAAATAACTTCCTTAGTTTCCCTTGATTTACACTAAGTTCTGCAGGATAGCAAAGCATGTCAACACAACTGCTTTATTTAGAAATATTAAATATAAGACAGTTGATTTCTCCTACCCTCTGCTTTTTCTCCTCCCACCCCCTCACCAAAGGAGTAACATCAAGATTTCTTCTAACCCTGTAAAACAATATAAATGTCCTTTCTGTAGTATTTTGAGGATGTTGTTAATATTAAAATCAAAGGAATACTTCCAACTATATGTGCTATCTAAATCTATACAAGACTGACATTAATATTATGTGAAGAATAAAATGCTTTCAAGATTTGTCTTGCAAGAATGTGGTACTATGTAAGATACAAATAATGAAAAACTGGATTACTGGAAACACTGATGCCCAAATCTGGTATTTACTTGAGACAAGAAAAAGAGAGCAGTGAAGACAGACAAACAGGAACAAAAGGCAGCCCTTGTCGCTCTGAGCAGCCCTAGCACCTTAAAGAAACCATCTTGTGCCTTGAATAAGGGTTTACTCACATGAAAAGGCCAACCCATCACAATCCCTCCCCTCCTCAAATACAGTTTTGATGAATAATTGTTTGTCTAATTAAAGGCTTTCTTGGCATAACTGGAAAACAAAATGTATTTTTTTGCCTATAGTACAAATAAGCTTTTATATTAAATATTTGTATGATTTTTTTATCCTTACAGGTGTCACCAAATGAGGAAGTTTAATTTCCCTAATGGGTTACACTATCAAGTGATGGAGTAAAATGTACAAGCAAGGAAGTGCAGACCAAAAAAAATGGAAATTCTAAGGATGGTACATTTCAGTGTGTTGTTTATAATTGCAAACAAGATTGACGTGGAAAATATGGGTACGGGTATCTAGCAAACCAACATTTTACTTCTGTCTAAATATACAAGTTAACAGAAGGCTTTCATTATCGGTACCAGAAGCTGATAAATACTGTGAAGGAAAAAGTGCTGCCTATTTTTGCGTGTCCATTTTAGATTTCTTCATATAATTTTAGACACAAAATGTAACACAAAACATTCTGACTATGATGCGGCTATGAAAAACCACTCTGCTTTTGCAGAAGAAAAACATGAACTCCATCACATGCAGTTTGTTGAAAATAGTTAAAAATGGTATCTTTTTCAGTGTTTCTAACTTTCCAGAGTTATCCTAGTGCTCTCTAGGACAACCTTTGGATGATACATTTGAGAAACCTATGTGATACATTTGAGAAATTCTATTAGCATCCAGTTAGTTTTGAAAAAATTAGCTAAATATTTTTTATTACGTGAAAAGCATCCAAATTTTACCAACATAGCTCCAGTGCCCAGGTATGGCTATTCTAATACTGTTGAATAGCTTATCTTGGAGTTGTCAGTGCTGTGGGCAAACTCTAGGAAGTGCAAGCTTTATGCAACATTTTCCCATCCTCCAGCATCTTGGCACAGAGATTTCTCAAGCCAGATGTTGGAATCTGCTTAATACCTAATGACAGATTATTCTCTCATGAGTCACATTTTGAATCCCCATAAAATTCAGGACCTACAGGCAGAGTCTTGTGATAGTGTTCCACACTGAAATTGTGTGCTGTGTAAAAAAATGTATATTCTTCGGTTTGAACCTGACACTTCCTGGTTTCCCGTCATAATACTTGTTTGTTTTTTTTTTAATGTGACTAAACTTGTCTCTATGTCACAGACATTTTGTACACCTGTACGGTATTTTTCCACTCATCTTTATTTTTCCCCAAGCTAAGGATTCCTAGGACATGTTACCATTCTACAGAAAAAGCAATTCTTCATATTCAGTCATTCTGTATTTCCTCCAGCCTCGACCCTGTTGCACAAGAACCCCATAGAACTGTATAATGGTAAAATTAAGCTCTCTCTTATTCTTTATTCTCCGTTCTGACATTTTCATTGAAGCATTTTATCTTCCAGTTCTTGTTCCCCAGTGGCAACATTCAGTTTGTGACTAATGATTATGTACCAAAATAGGATTTCCTTTTTCCCAAACATTTACTTCTAAATTTACACTTACACGAATGGGAATTTCAAGTGCCATTTTATTATTGTTACTCTCTCTCAGGTCTTTCAGCTTTTCTTGCCTCAGAAGTTGTTATGTGCTTATCCTGAATACACTGTTATCAGCTGCAAGCTTTTTTTATCCCGTTATTACCCTTATTTTCCTGATCACTGGTGAAGATATTAAATAACTACATGATAAAAACTAAATATATAACATTTATGTAATGGAAATGCAGTTAGCACATACAGGAACTATACACAGATGTCTTCTGATGATTTCAGTGCTGTTCCTCAACTTAAAAAATACAAGTTAATATAAATACTCTCTACTTATACTACAAATAATAATCTGTTGAGATATGAAATAAAGGAAAATAGAACAGAAACTCTACGTGCATTTGAAAAGAACTGCATGACTTTTTAATATATATAATAAACTAAGTTCCTTCACAGTGGAAAAAAAGAATACCTGCTGATATATCAAAATACACCTTCCCGCAGAGGCTAGCATTGTCTCTCTGAATTGATAACTATTCAAGACGTATATTATGCCAAAATCAAAATCATTCATAAGAGCTACTTCACCTGCACGCTATCCTGAAATGTTTAGGTTGTGGTTTTTTATGACTCTGTAACCTTATCTTCAATATTAATATTTCAGTGCAACTGTTCTCCAATTTCTCATTTTAATACATCACCATAACTACCGATGTTTCCTCTGCATCCTTTGTCTCTGAAGTAATGTAATTCAACACAAAGTAATGACAAATAGTTAAACTATGCACATCTAAACTATACTAGGATAAAATGTGACTTAGCCTTTTTTGCTTTAATGATTATTTTTTCCTCTCCACTGAAATCCTCAGTCAAGCTGAGAAAATTAATTTAGAAAAATAAATAAATTGCACAATTGAAAACAAGGCTAATTACAGTAGACAGAATTTTAATAGAAATATATATATATATTAGAAGATGATACAAGACTCCGAGACTTTAAAAGAAACAAGGGAAAAAAAAATACATTTTCAGGTACCCAGAGATAGAATTCTCTTTAAGATGCAGAACTATCTTTAAATAGAATTACCTCAATGTTCCTGTGCTAGTTTCTAGTTACTTCCAAATACAAAAGTTTTCTGGAATTCTTACCAAACTCCCTCTAAGAAAATCTCAATTGTAGTCAGTAGAAGAACACCTCATGCCAAAATTAGAAAGCTTATAATGAACCTCTGATTTAAAATGAGCCTTAATCTGCAGTCTGAAAGATCACAGGAAAATAATGCAGAATTTGTATTAATCACTTATCCTCAAAAACAAAAACTTGAGAAAATAACTTTGATAGAAATTCTGTATTAAACATTCTACGAAAATACATACCATAGCTCTTTTTTAAGGAATCAGCTGTACATTAATGAATTGCATTTTAATTATTGTTGATGAGCAACTGGCATGATACGGGTTTTCCTTTCTCATATCAGCCTGCCATTCTCATTTTTAAATCCTTTTCACTTTGACTGTCATCCTCAGCCTTTCTGCTGAGGAAAGAGCATAAAAGACTTACTAGTTCAAATACTTTAATGGGTTTATGAAGAAGAATGTTGTAAGAAGGATTGCTTTGACAGTTTGATTAGATTAACACAATCAATCAGTCTCAACAACATACATTGCCCTTAGAAATACCGGTACTGCAGCTTCCTTAGTGGATGTTACTGCACTTGAATTGAAGAGCACCAATATCAAATCTTTCCAATGCAAATTTCCATGGAAAATGAACCGAAGCATGCTGAATAAGGATGATGGCATTTACAAATACACTTCTCTTACTAAAAGAATAAATTAGCAAAAATGAAGTATAACCACCTGCATCTTTTTTAGTTAAAATCCATTTATATTTTAAAAAGGTACACAGAATTTGTAAATATATAGGAAATAACTTCTGACAGTTTTCCTCCAAACAAATGCCTTGTAGTATCTTGGATATCATAATCCATCATATCATAATGATATCACATGATGGTGTCATAAAAGCAAAATAAGGAACACTAGCACATACATCAAAACATGAGATTTTTGTTCTCGTTACTAGCAACTGTTTCAAGAAAATTCATCTGAGGGTGCCATCTTATGAGAAGCACTGACATAGAGAATGAAGAGTAGTTTGAGAGACCTTTTGGTATGATGCAACATGGAAAGTCTTACCTATTTTTTATTTCCTAAAACAGATAGATAAAATTCAGTCGCTACACTGAATGTGGGGATGGACAATGAAGATTATGGAAGCAGGATTTCATTCCATTATTGTTGTATTGCAGTAAACGAGTTACCTGCATTACTGACCCAGTCAATGTTGGATCAGACCTACTCTATTCATAAAGAGAAAACACAGAACAGATTAGAAAGCAATCAGCACATCTTCACTCTCCTGTCACATTTCTGTATTGTGACAAACTTCCTATGCCAACAATAATTTCTTCAGTAATGATATTAAACAATGGACTAGATACTGATTTAAAGCTGCACAAAAACTTGATGAATTTTATCATATATAATGATAAACAATAATTCTATCATGATATAGCACTGACAGCAAAACTGCCTGTACTTGAATTTTTGTTAGCTAAGCACAAGTAGTTTGAAATGTCTAAGAAAAAAAGTGCTGAACTTTTTAATCTTTTCACTAGATATTGAAGATGCACTGATTAACATTAGTTAAAGAATAAGAGCCATCTGATAGACTGCAGTGATATAACAAAATAATAATAGGAAGTCTTGGGCTTGGTACAGTGCCCACTTAACCCAAGACTATACGAGAGAGCAAATCAGATATCTGAAAAGCTCATGGCTGTGTTTACATTAGCAAGTAACTCACTGCGATAGAAGATAAGAAGATGCAAGCAGATAGCGTTCAGGCTTCCACAGCTACAGTAAATACAGTTTGGGTTTGCATCTTACTTTACGCTTGATTTAGTTTTGGATTTTACTTCAGACTAGATGTAGTCTTGATCCTTCAACGCAACGATCCCACAATTAACATGGCTCAAAGACGCCCAAATCATTGCCTTGGAAATGCATGTCACCATTAAACATTATGGGCTGAATCTGGAAAAAAGTGTCTGATAACCACAGAATCCAAGCAATCTGGAAGGTGTCAGTGTATCTGAATGGGAATAGAAAAATTCATGAGCTGCACACGTTAATTTATACGATCGAGGTCACCTCACACGAACACAGGGATACAGCCTATAAACAACTACAAGGCTGCAAACCCAGAAGCACACCTATTAACACAAGATTGTCCAAATAGGTCAGAAGGTCTCATTTTTATGGCTGCAGAAATGTGTATTTTAGAGAAAACCTTAAAGATGGGGGAGAAAATAAGAAGGCTGCATTAGAGAACTTGGAAGCAGACACAGAAAAATAGGTGAATTGTCAGTGCTGATTAAGAAAACAGTGAAAAGAAAAAAAAAAAAAAGCTGGCTAAGGTGAACCACTGCAACTGGAATGAAAGAAACTTGAGTAACTAAATATGTGTCCTTTACTACTCAACTAAAGTTGGCTGAAGTTTCCTTAGCGGAATACCAACCAACCCTTCAAATAAACAGTACCTAAATTCAGCAAATAACACACCATAATAATTGAAGAAAATTGTATTGTTTGACTTCATCAATTACCAGTTTTGGCAAGTTCAACTTGAGATAGTTTAAAAAAAAAAAAGTCTGATTTTCCAAATTCATTTCATAAGTCTTCAAATTAAGTTCCCAAAAGCGTTTTGGCAACCTCTGTCAGCATACATAAGTAACAAACTTGTGCTAAAGACTACACACAATTCAAGTTCTATCTGATTGCATGAACTCTAAACTCAGTATTTCTCAAAGCTTGAAAGCTTGTAGTTAATATGAATTAAGATAAAGAACACTGTATATTTTGTGGTATACTTTTAAAATAAAAAGAAATAAAGTCCTATTTTTCCCTGCCTACTGTGGAAAAATATAACTGTGACTTTTAACCCACAAACCTCCATCCTGAATTGAAATTTATCTTCTTTCAATCATCACCAGAGTTGTGGCTTTCAAAAACAGTAATAGCGGATGTTGAGTCACTGTCTCTGAAATATATGGTCCCCACAACAGCTAATTGCAGTTTATTTGTAAACTATGTGATTATTTACAAAGTCACAAAAAAAAACACAGCACAGTAATGACGCTCAAGTTGTGATTCAGACATTTTACTTAATCTTGAGTGAGTGTTGTGGACAGATTTACTTCGATTTTTTTAGCCTCATTGAAAGATATTACTACCCTAGAGAACATTTTTTAAGACAACTGAGTCATCTGAAATGAGTCTTACTCACTGACCCTCATATACTAGTTTCTTTGCTGCTTTATTACACACACACAAAATGGATTAGGGAACAGGCAAAAATGTTGACTATAGAAATTAATGTTCTTGTATAGACATATCTTTTCAAATAGATGAATAGCCTAGGTGAAATTAAAATATTTAAAAAAAAATAAGCTTAGAGGTAGCTGAATTGAATTAATTCATTTAAAGTGAGCAGGTATTAGTAATAATAACCGTGTGTATTTAATCAGAATAATCGCTACGATGCAATACTGTAAAGTTTGTACTTTCTAGTGCACATTCTATTCTTTGTCCATAGATGTGAATAATCAGAAGGACAACTTACTTTCTCAACCAGCATGAAGCTGAAGATTCCTAAGCTGATTTTTTTGTTGTTTTGAAATGAATCCTAACTGCTAAAGGAGGAAAGTTAGTAGAACGCATAAAGAGAGTTCAGAGGACAGCTAAAATCATATTTGATTTGAAAACTACTGACCATAACTGATGGTATGTTAGCCTTTCTTTAAAACCTTCATATTTACTGACATCCTGTAACTTATTCAGTGTTATTTTAGTTTCACATATAAAAATAATACTTCAAATTAGGCAGAGAACAGACAAATTTTAGCACAGATTTATACGCACTTTGAAATACTGCTTTGTTGTTGTTGTTTTTTAATCAGTAACTCCTGACCTACTACTGTGAGGAAAAAAATGAATTGGAATAAATGAGAGAAATATTTTACAGATAAAAACGGCAAGAAAATGAAGGAACTCTAAGATGGAAGACTTGAGAAATGACGGAAGCAGCAGATTACATATTCTGTCTGATTTAAAGAGACTCATACTTTTCCTATTAGACAAAAAGTTCAAAACAAGAAGAAGAATTGTTTTTTTTTGAAAATTGTGATGAGAAGTAGAATACAGATGGTATGGAGAATGTTGAAGGAAATATGTTGAACAAAAAATCTGTGCAGGACTTATTATGAAAAGTTACAAAATAAGAAAATTAAGTGCTTTGGGGAAGAAAAGGAAAAGAAAAAAAGAAGTCATGGTATCAGTAATTGTCATCAACTATCTAGGGAGAACTGTCACAGAGGCTGATGAAAATATGCATCTTAACTAAGGGAGTCAAGTCAGAAATATATTTTAAAAAAAAAAAGTAGATATGCAAATTGTCAGTATAAAGCTGACAGTGCAGCTGTAAGGAAAACCTCAGATCACCCATGAACAGGATGGAGAAAGAGTAAAAAAGGACCAGCAAACCCTATGAGACTGGAAGAAAGGGCAGAAAAGCTCTCAGAACAGACAGTCAAGGGCAATCTAAGTGGCAGAGTAAAGCACAAGACTGTCATGTATCAGGAAAACAAGAAAGGCCAAAATATTAAGGAAGAAGCAATCACTAGTAGGAGCAAAAGCACTGGAGAGACAAAAGAAGATCAGGATCTTAATATTTCATGTAGTTCTAATGATGTTGTGCATTCCAGAAACAAATAGTAATTATACATATTTCATAATCCCACTACAAGTATCCATGCTACGACAAAGAAGCTATTTTTACTGGATTTCACTGGATTTGTTGAATACTACTTTGTCATTTTTTACAAAGGTTGCGTCTGAGTTTAGGTACTATGTCTTACACAGAAGATAGGAGTTAAAAAGCATTTTGAAAGCTTAATAGATGTTCTGTGCTGCCTGCTTAAAAGCTTTGTCACTAAAATATTCTGCTTCAAAGCAGAGCAGGTTAATCTACACGCTTCAACCTACTATCTGCAGTGTAGCATAATGTTCTGCCATCTATAGATGAATTTTGTCATGAATATGTACTAATTATTTTACATATGGTAGCAAGGCTGCCCTGCATGTAAAGTGGCATCAATCGCAGACTTCTGAATTTCAAAAAGCCCATTTTATGGCAATTTATTTTGTTCCCTACCTATACAGAGTTCTGCTATTCAGAAATTTATTCTGTACAATAATATATATCATATATTCTGTTGTTCATTTTCAGATGTGACAAAACGCTTGCACTTCTATTCAGCTGTTCATCTTACACCTACTATAAACAATTCTGATTTGATTTAAAATTTTTACTGCTCAAATTTTTATGCAACCTAGAAACATTATGCATTCCCACATTTAGATAATCTACATCAACTATATGTTAGTGATTGATGTTTTAATAAATCTGAAACAAGGAACCAGAGAATTGTGCAATGTGTTTATATTATTTTACATTTGTTCTGTTTTTAACAACAACCCAACAGAAACAAAAGGGAAAAAAAAAAAGTGATCACTGTGTGAAACATCAATTAGTGGCATAACTAACAACAATAACTTGAGAATAAAGAACTAATTAGATTACAGTTTTAAAATACTAAACATCTTGAACTTGCAGTGTAGACTGTTAGGACACATAAACAAGGCTCAGCAAGGGAAGGGCTCTGTGGGAAGTAAAAAGAAACTCCATTCTGCACTGCAGGGGTGCTACGCCAAGTTCCTCCTGCACTCTGGCTTCTTTTCTTTCCCCTGGGAATTCTGAATTACTCACACAGCACCTGCACAAGAGAGTCTCTGCATCCACAACACAAATGCAAGCACGAGTAGAATGTAATAGAGTCGTGTCCACTAGCTCTCCTGTTTTAAGAACAAGAATATGAGAAAAAAACATGGAACCACTACGCTTAAAGAAGTTAAGAAGTTTCAGGTAAGAAAGCTTGTAATGGAGTGTGGAGTGTTTGCCTGATTTTTCTTTTTTTTTTTTTTTAATAGTACCTAATAGAAGAAAAGGTGAAACATAAAATCATTACACTGAACTTTCACTGAATCAATTTTAACTGAACACCCTGCAATGAAAGCAGCAGTTATTTTTCTATATCACATAAAATGAAGCTTCAATCTTACAATGGCTGTGGATTTTTTTTTTTTCAAAAGCATTTAAGGTCTAATAATAAAAATCTTCTTAAAGGAAGCAATAAAGTAAGCTTACTCTCCTACTGTCTTTACTCTAAGTAAGGACACATGATTGCAAAAACCATGCAGCTGACAGCACTCATCAGCTTGGGTCTGTACTTTTTCATGCATCAAAGACACTTTTCATCACCAGTGAGCTAGTCTACCATGAACAAATCCCCTGAAGATAAACTTGCGGAGTTATCTATTACTAAAGCCATTGTTTGGCTTACAGTAGTGCCATAACGCATAGCAAAAATGAAGAAGTCTCTTCAAATTTATAGTTTTAGATTGTTGTGTTGGAGGTTAGAAAAATAAATTTAATAATTGAAAATAAGCTGTATGTTAAACATACTGGAACAATTTCATTGAGTTAAACCAGGAGTAACTGAACTACAAGTTACAACACAATGTATGTATAAGGTATGAAGAGAATCTATAATGTATGTAGAGAATGACATACTTATTAAAAGTACTGATATTACTTACTTTAATCATCTAACTTATCTGAATCTGTATGATTGGACTCTGAAAACAATAAAATTAAACCCTGATAGTGCCAGCAGAGAGGCAGTGATACTTTGGGAGGTGGTCATTCAGAGGACTTAAGTTAGGTCCAAGTGAACTGAGGAAATACCTATTCAGTCCACAGAAACAGTGAAGCACCATTTCCAGAGAAGAGCTAGAAACAAATCAGCCATTGAAACAACAGTCAAAGGAGGTTAAAACCTGATGTAGTTAACCTACCTAGCCAACTTTCGGGATTGTACAATTATCTGGGCAAGCAATAAAGTGTATTACTAAAGTGAAAGCACATAAGGCATTTTGTACAATATTTTGAGTATTTCTTTCCTTTATCAAGCATATTTCTCCATTTATTCAAGCCATTTGATTCAGAAAATACCCAGGGCATAGAATCAGTTAATCCAGAAACTGTTGGCCAATTCACGTGAATAACAATAACAAAGTAGATTCCTCTTTGAGTGACCATTAACTCTTCTTTTAGAGGGATACAAAAATAGATTTATAAGTAGAGCCTAGTGTTTAGTTTAAGAAACACCACCACTAATTTATTTGCTATGTGATGGGAAACCATTTAATGCCACACTGAACTCAATAAAGTGTCTTGTATTTGAAAAGTGCTACAGCTCCACACATGCATCCTTGCTCTGACAATTAGCTGTTATGCCTATAGCGGGAGGCTGTCAAGCTAAATGGTCTTGCTCACATCGCCATGTGAACAGGAGATATGACTATGCAGAATCCACTCCCTATATGCTGACATGCAAAAATATATGCATATATTTTTCCTATAGAGGGAAAAATATCCAAATACAAAGACAGCTTTTTGAAAAGCTTCACATATACAGTTTCACAGTTGCCTTAAGACAACATAAGCACAGGTTGCTGCTCAGGCAGTTTCACCTAGCTCACCTGCTAATATGTGCTGCCACTATTTCATTTATGTCAATATAAAGGGTTATGTAGTGAGCCAAATCATTAAGCTGATTTAGGTGAAAACTTACCCAAACCAGGAAAGTTGTATCACCTTAAAGCTAGAGTGAAACCACAGTGAGGATGGACAGTTGTCTATGACGATGTTAAGGAAAATAGTGCCAAAGGCTTTGCTGTAACTGAGGAAAACAACACTCACGTCTTTCCCCTTGTCCACCAGGGTAGTCATCTCATTGTAGAACGCTACAGCTGAGTTAACTATGACTTCTCCAGGAGGATTTTCTCCATCTCTTTCCCAGGAACTGAGGTGAGGCTGTCTGGTCTGCAGTTCCCTGAATTTTCCTTCCCGCCCTTCCTGAAGATAAAAGTGATACTTTTTCTCTTCCTGCCATTGGGAAACTCTCCCAGATGCCATGATCACTCCGAGCTGTTTTTCAATGACATCAGCCAGCTCCCTCAGAACTCAGAGGTGAAAACCGACAGGCCCCATGGACCCACATACATCCACTTTGCTTAAGTGCTCCCTGGGCTCACTGTCCTCTGCTCAAGATAAGCCCTCCTTGCTCTACTTTCCTTCAGGTTTCGGTGGCCTGGAATTCCTGAAGGCTGGTTTTATTGGTAAAGAGGGCATTAAGCACTCCAGCATTTGCCATTTGTCACCAGTTCCCCTGCCCCAATTCAGCAGTGGGCCCACATTTTCGCTAGTCTTCCTTTTACTGTTCATGTACTAATGAAATCCTTTCTCGATGTTCTTCATTTTCCTCGTCAGATTAAATTCCAGGTTGGCTCTCCTAACAATACTGCTGCATGAAAGTCATACTTTTAAAAAAATAATTTAAAAAATGAGGTATTTAAAGAGCTATAAATCCCATGAAACTAGGAGAGTAAGTAGCTTGTATTATCCAAAATGGTTCGTGCACTGAAATCTTAACTTTTGCATACAAATAGAAAATTTTCATTAGTAGCTGATAATTTGTTCAAAAAGGACATTTTAAGCTCTCTCCCAAACAAACTTTATTTTTTTTTAAACTTGGGCAAAAGAACTGAACAAAGCTAGATTACTAGAGTTCTGTGCTCTTTTACAGAAATCAATGTAACTAAAATAGAACTGGTGGTACAAACCTTATATAGAAATCAGAGGAAACATTTCAATACACGAATGCACAGTGTACTACATCGAGCCATACAATACTGTAAAATGTTTATATACAGTTATTTTCAAAACATGCCTTCTTATAATTTTTTTTTTAAATAGCAATATAATTCAGAGACTAAAGGACTACATGGAAACTAGAGATACTCATGTTAAATCTACCTTAGAAATTACAGCATTGTATTATAAAAGTCTGACATGTATAGAACCTCAAAAAATACACAAAATAAAAGCATGTGGATGTAAGAGGCAATTTTCTTTCTCTTTTCTTGTATAGAAACATGATTTTTTTTCAGACCTTTTTAAATCAAAATATTAATAAAACTTTCCTGCAGAAACAGCAAAACTACTTCACAGTAAGGAAAACAAACTGTCTTCTAGGCAGCATCTAACATTCAGTTATCATCCTATAGAGTCATGCATCAAGATCCCGATCAATAAACCACTTTAAAGTACATGCTTAATTAACTAAATTCATGACTTGTTCAATTGAAGTCAATGAGATTACTCACATCCTTTAAGATATGCATAAGAGAAAATACTCTATCTCATCCTCTCTGCATTTGCAATTAACTTCTGTTTAGCCACAGAAAAATTACCATCTATTTCAATAGCACCAGAAGCTGCCTTAAGATGTTGAATCCATGAATCCAGAAAAAAAAAAAAAAAAAAAAAAGCAAAGACTTCCCTATGCACATCACTGAGTTCTGCTTTTGTATGACTTTTGTATATCTAAATATCTTCCTCATAAAATAGCACAGCTACACCTTCATTCCCCCTTCTTTTATTTTCCAATTCTCACCGAATCCTCCCTGATGTCACTGAAAGCAATCAAAGAAAAAAAAGATACAAATTGGTGACATACAAACACATTCATCATCTACAGTTAGTTATGTTATAAAACTTTGGTCTAGTGGCCTAGAACATAACACTATTAAAAAAAAAAAAAAGTCTTTTTAAATATTATGAAAGGAATTTTAACCCACTTTTTGCAGAAACTCAGAGCTTCCTTTATTAGATTATGTGTCTGTAAGCATGCTGTATATTTAATTTACAAAGGTAATGAAGATCTGGTCAATATGCTCAATGGTGCTTAAAAAGAGATTCAGCTAACCAGCCACTCTGAGCTGTAACAAATCTCTCTTTAGGCTCCCCTGTCTTTATTCACTAGATCTCTGTCAGATAGGATGGAATTATTGTCACCTGATACAAGAATATACCCCAAAAAATTACAGTAAAACAGTATTTTTGCGTTCATGTCTCAAACTGAACCCCATTTTTGTTATTTCCAGTGAGCTCACAGGCTGGAAGGCCAGAGACGAGGAACCTCAGAATTAAAGGTCTGACAGACATCAAGTCCCCATGTGCTGGTAGCATGCAGACCCATCCAAAGGCATGCCAGATGACATCTTCGGTTTTACGGGGTCATATTTAAGCATCTCACATGGACAGCTACTCTAAGTTTTATAATTGCTACTATTGCTGCATGTTCCTCAGAGTTCAGGTAAAACCACTATACAAGCTTTTACTTGCAAGAGGTGACCTCGTGGTCCCCAACCTGCTCTGCTGTACCACAGGGTGTGAACAGGGACATAGACAGTGCCATCCTGCAAGGCCAAGAGGGAAGGTGAAAAAAACTGAGTGCAGACGCACTGCATTAAGTGATATGGCTGAGATCCCAATTAGGAGCGCTGTAGGGTTGGCACAGGTATAAAGATGGTTTTTCGATTTCACAGAGGGAAGAAGTTAATAGAATTTATTTTTTTTAAATCATTGCTCATTGAGGCAAAACATACGGAGCAGGATTTGGGGAGAAGCTGGGGATATATAACTGCAGATCACAGTTCGGGATATAAATGTGTGTGCTTCCTTGTGTAAGACTGTGGTCCAACTCAAAACCAGGATTTGCTGACTCTGCTTTCCCTAGGAATTTGGGAACCCTGTCTCCCACCAAAACTTCAAAACAAATAGCATTCAGCTTTATCTTTCCTAAGAGAAAACCTGAGAACTTATATAAATGTGAATGACTGCTTTTTAAGGTCAGAAAAGCAGGTATTCATAAGTTGAATTACTATTTTTCTCCACTTTGCACATAATCCTTACGACCGTACACAAAGTTATACATACAGTGGAAGATAAACTTTTTCTTACTAGAATTCTTACTTTTCAGTTTTATGTTATTACAGACTGTGGTTAGCAGAAGATAAACAATAAGAGGTCACTGCCTTCAGCGCCTTGCAATGCCACCGAAATATAATTGCCTGCCAAAACAAAGTCCTAATGAGCACAACTCTTGTCAATGGGAGGTTGCCTTAGCAACAAAGTTGTCCTGGCAGATACCTATCCACTTGCTATAAGGTGATGACAGTCAGATGCCTGACAAACACTGGAAAAGTATAAAAACTTTTCAGTTGCTCAAGTTGAAGGGAAGCGATGTGTATCAGGAGTCTACCAACATAAAGGAAAACAACAACTTGCTGAACACAAAAGGACCTAGAAGCTTCCAAAGAGATGCAGGTAGAATAAGGATGCTTTGTTTGTACAGAAAACTGTTTAGATTGCCAACCTCATAAATAAAAACCCTTCTCTCATGTTCACATCTCCCTGCTGTGTTCTTCCCAGGAACTAAATATGACTTTCAGATCACATTTTTAGATGTACTTTTAAAGACAACAATGTGAAATGGTGTTCTTCAATTACTGTGAAGAGTGGGGAAGATCAGGGCTGGGTTCAGTAGAAAGCAGGATGGTGAATTCCAGCTCTTCAGGTATGATGCTAAAGAAAAAAATATTCCCAACATAAAACAAGGGAGGCCAGAATAATCAAAGGGAGAGGCATGACTTGAGTACAGGCTCCAGAGGCCTCCGATGCTTTTGAACCCAGGAGATGTTTTTCCTTATGGTATATGTCACGTGGACAAGAATTCATTACCAAGTTATGCAATATTTTACCTTTATCTCCTAGGAAGATTAAACTTTTGCATTTGCATTTTATATCTGGGCAGGAAAGATTATGTCCCACCAAGTCTGTTTCCCCACTCCAGAAACATCAAACCCATTGGCCAGTTTCAATCAAATTTATAAATGACTAGAAATCTTACAGACATGATCTTACCCATGTGTTATTAATTGGATATTACATATTTATATGTCCAAACCCCTTCAACAATTTCACTAAGCTAGCTAATTCACAAATTAAGTTGTTGTGAAGCAAGACAGAAAGTGTTCATGAGTTAAAGAAAAAATAAAATATAAGAAATAAAAGAACAAAAATAACAGATCGAGATTAGCTTTACTCAGTAAACTACTAAGTGATCCTGAAAAGGAAGAGTTTGGTAGAGATACAAAATTATTCAGCATAGCTTCTACTGGTAAGAAGTAAAACAGCTGCAAAAAGTTGATGAAAGCTGTCACGTCACTGAGTAATAAAGTGGCAAATGAATACAGAAATGAAAAATATCTGGTTATCCACAGAAACACACTGAGCGAGAAAAAATGCAAAACATGCATACCTGATGTTGTATTTTAAGTTAACCAGTAAGACAGATAAGTCAAACTAACTATGATGTTACCTGGAAGTGCTCGATGCCCAACAGAAATGAGAGGCATGAGAAAGAAGGGAGGGAGGGAGGGAGGGAGGGAGGGAGGGAGGGAGGGAGGGAGGGAGGGAGGGAGGGAGGGAGGGAGGGAGGAAAAAAGGATAAAAGAAAAAAAGAAGGAAAACATCATCTCATCGTATGAACCCACATTGTGCTCACCTCTTGAAGTTTCCATTTAGCATATGACAAAAATAATATAGCAGAACTATAAATATTACAGAGAAGAAAGATGAGCATAAAAGGTGCATGAAATGGCTTCTATATGTATAGATATTTTTAACTTGCAAAAGGAGTGATAGCATACAGAGATATAAAACAGTTTTGAAACAAGCGATGTGGAAAAAGAGAATAAAGAATGACTTGACAAGTTTGCGTTATCAAAGAAGTGGAAGTGAATTCAAAGGAATCTTCTGTTAAATCAAAGTAGATTTTTTTTCCCACACTGAATAAAGAAATTGCAAATATATCACTGCCACAGGATGTTTCAAATAGTATTGTTTTAAAACAATCAGATAAATATTTAATAATAATGGTCATTTTTAAAAAATGTATACCAGATAGGGCTATAAAGGTTCAAGGCTTCTGACTAGCAGAAGATGGAAGGGTATAATCAAAATGTACCTTCTCACAATTTTGCTTTCATTCCAAATGTTTATTTCTATACACTTCATCTAAACTGGTTCAGAGATCCTAATGGTCCAAACCATGCTTTACAAAAACAAACAACCAAAAACATGACCAGACCACTAGGACAGGGAGCAGCCCTGTGCTCCTGCTAAGGAAAAGGATGAGAACAACATCTACCTAATATCATGGAATCAATATGGATGAGAGATGTTAGAACTGCCATAAAAAGAAAAATAATCACAGCTCCTGGCCTTGAAAATTACATCTGCTTTCAGTTGATGAATCTCTGTTACCTCAGGTGGCTTAAGGCTTTGATTTAGACCAGGATAGTAATAATATCATTCTTGTGTAGACTCTCCAGTGTCTATTGAGAAATGAACTCCTGTTTCAACTTTTAATTGATTTTTTTCTAAAATAAATACTAATCACAAGACAGCTCAACTGAAGACCAGTCTTAAATTATTTTCTCATGTTCAGGGAATCAAAATCTTTCACTCTCTATACAGAATGGAAACACAGAAACAATTATAACTGTTTCTGAACATTTCTTAAACTTCAGTGACTGACTGCTAGACAAATAACATTCCTACACGTAGTCAGCCCCCTTACGGGGCTAACCTGAAGAAAAGTAACAGATACTGCCAAGGAGCTGGGGGTTACAGGAACTAGAAGAAAAAAAAATCAGCAGGGAGACAGTAAATCAGCTCACCAACGTCAATATTGGCATTGTGTGTTATTAAGTTTGCTTTTTCCTTCTCCTTTTTCTTTAATTGTTTTGCATTTCACATGGTGGGTGGTCTTATATGCATTTATCTGACATGGTTTCAGATAAGCCTTGGGATACCTTGGTAACAATAAAGCATTCCTCACAGAAGAATAAGGGAAAGCTGCAAACTAGGACACCGGTGCACTGTAAACAGTAACCATGTCACCGAACTGTTCTGCAATGCCTCCGAAGAGTGTGAGAATGAGGCTCATTTCAGCTACATCAGCCTACTGGCGAGCTGGCAATACAGCTGTCAGCAAAGTGGTACTGAAAACAAAGGCTTCCTGGCAGGAGAAAAGACAACTGTACACTTCAACTCCAAAATTTCACGTGGCACTTGTCAAAATGTATTTAAAATCAAAAACTAATATACATACATAATATACAAAGTCTACCCTCTTTTACTTTGAAGTCATTCCCCCTTGTCTGATCACTACACCCCCTGACAGAGTCACTTCTCAGCCTTCCTGAAGGCCCCCTTTAGGTACTGGAAAGGCCGTTGTAAGGTCACCCGAAGCCTTCTCTTCTCCAGGTTCAACAACCCCAATGCCCTCAGCCTGTCTTTGCAGGAGAGGTGCTCCAGCCCTCTAAGCAACTTTGTGGCCCTCCTCTGGGCAGTCTCTAACAAGTCCATGTTGAGCTTCTCATCCACCAACACCCCCAGGGCCTTCTCCCCAGGCCTGCTCTCAATCCATTCTCCACCCAGCCTGGGTTTGTGCTTGGGATTGCCCCGGCCCAGCTGCAGGACCTTGCCCTTGGCCTTGTTGAACCTCATGAGGTAGCACAGGCCCACCTCTCAGGCCTTTCCATGTCCCTCTGGATGGCATCCCTTCCCTCCTGCGTGTCGGCCACACCACACAGCTTGGTGTCATCAGCAAACTTGGAGAAGTCTGAATAAGCTTTTAACTATGGAACTTGCATCAGTGTTTCTTCTGCAAATTATGTATGTCTACCAAGTTATTTACACAGAGAAATTGCTTCATGAAAGACAGCACAAAAAGCTAATTTGTGTAACAACATCACACCAGAAGGCTACATTAAAATGAAAAATATAGCCACCCCATTCCAAACAGCAGTCAGTACAATGCTGTATTACCATGTATCAGGATTATTTAATTGCGTTGTTACAGATGTCCTTCCAGCTCCCAACTGCCCAGAAATCAAACGTAATTTTGAACTCAGTTTGTAAGCATAGTTAAAAATAAAAATTAAGATGCGGACCCTTTTGGTGACAGCTAAAGCTAAACACAATACTGCCCTACACATTGGTTTACAGCCTCTGACATTCAAGGCCTGTATTGCCACTTCTAGTAAAGGATGAAGTATTTCGAATGAATGCTAACACTGTAATGGCACTGCTGATTCTTTCCACTTAACAGAAAAGCACATAGCTACATAAATACAGTGGATCTTAAAAGTGCCCCAAGGACAACACACATTTTAAAAAATGGGGTCTGCTCTGAGAATGACCAAGTTGGAATTTAAGCTGGGGACAGCACAATATTTATCCCGTATTTTCCACTATGAACAGATGAATATGTGCAGCTCAGTGAGACAAGGCAATATTTCAGCTTTGATAGGGAAAGAGGAAGAACGAGGAGGTGAAAGGCTTTTTTTTTTCTGTGAAAATATCATCACTGGGACCCTCTCTTTCAAGAAGCCAGTGTTCTCAAATCCCTGGGAGGAAAGGGAAGCCATCCACCATCACCCTGGGTATCTGCATGAAATGGAGAAACCAGAATACACTCCTGGTGCAGACATGAAGGAATCAGACAGTCCCTTTTGTCCAGAGACCTCTCCTCTGGCAGTGTTCCTGCATGATTCCCAAACGCTGCAGTGCACTGGAACAAGAACTGCCTGTCTTGCAAACGTGCCCCATCCCTTCCTGAGGGCCGTATGGTAGAGCCTTGGCAAAAGTCCTCCCATCAGCCATGTGGGGATGCCTGCAGTACATGTTGGTAATCTCATCACTCCAACTTGATTAGGTCACCTTCTCTTTGAATTTGTATTGTGGTTAGAGGCGTTTTTATTTACAGTAATATGAGAAAATCAGGAGGAAAAATCAGTACACACACATCCTGAGTAGGCACTAAAATAGCCAAAGGCTATTTTTGTGGAAATCTAAGGAGAATCCCCATGTTTTCTTGCTTTCTTGCTTTAGGGTACGTCAGGTAGAAAAAACACATTACAGCTGTATCACCCTTCAGGCACAGAAAGCAATTAAGCAACTATCCAAACCCTTAAAATTATTAGTAGGATTTGTCCTTCCATTTGTATCTGGAAAGATAAATTTGTTTCAAAAATAAGGATCCTTATTCTATCTTTGCCTCTACTCATTTTTTTTTTAAATCTCTTTTTCAAATCCAGTATAACAGGTTCGTCCATAGCTAGACCCCCAGAAAAACGTCCTTACCAATATGTCTAAATGACATTTTGGTGTATACCAAGCTTTACTGTTAAAAACACTAGTCAGAAGATAAATCTAATGGAAAAAAATCCATCTCTAGTTTTTCTATTCTATTTGTAAAGTAGCACTGCTGATTCCTTTGCAAAGGATTGTTCGGAATCGTATATAACTGAATGGATTAAAAGCTATTTATGTAAAAAGCTATACTTTGCAAACTTTAGTGGCTCCTTTAGCTTCACTACATTTATGAGCCATATTATCAGTATAGATTGATAAGAAAAAATTTGGTATAAGTACAACTGAAATATGATAAGCAACTTGTGCAATCATTCTAGGTTGCTTCAGAACAAGGGTTGGAAATACAGGTGACCTTCTAGATTAAGATACCTTTCCTAGTTTTAAATACAAGATTTCTCCAAGAAGTACATGTGGAATGGTCTGTAAAATAACAAAATCTAGAAAACAACACTGATCTTTTGCACCTGCTGAGTCAAAAAAAAATTACTCCTTAAGCACGTTTAATATATAAAAGTATCCCCATTAAGGTATAAGGATACCATTTTGATATAAGATTCTTGCATTTAAAATATAAGTATTTATATGAGATTTTCATAGGTATTAATCTTTTAAATAATATAAATGACAACTGTAATACTGTAGAAATTGCTCAAAACCCAAAATAAATAATCAGAAACATGTATTATGGATAAAGATACTGAAGTGGAACTTGTCAGGCGCCTATGGGCTAGTGATGAGAATTCATTCCATTCAGCATGGAAACAGCTTGACACAAAGTAACTGCAAGTTTGATCTTCAAACAAAGTTTCTCATAATTATCACAAAATCATTGCTCACGCATTATGAGCTCAATGTGAAGTTCTGTCAAAAACAGCTACTCCCTGGATGCATATGGGTAGTTAGCTGCACTAAATAAGAGTTTTTACATATTTTTAGCATATTTGTTAGATTAATCATCAAGTACCAAATGTAGTGTTAGAGTTATCATGGTTAAAAATAAAAAGAAATATGAAAATGCCAAGTACTAACTTGGTATTAAAATAGATATAGATACAGATGTTACAGTGAGACAAAGGAGGCAAAGGACCCCAAACATAAGCAATAGACAAATGCAATTGAGAAATTTACCAAATAAGACTTGTAAGGATATCACCTTTTATGACAGATTAGCAGTAGAAGTGATGATAGACTCCTCATTTCATGTTTTCATATCACATTCTAAAAAAGACACTTAATTAAACACTTATTAGACTTGTGTCCATATGAGTAGCAAGCAATTCTTAACCCTCTGTTTGAGGTCTGAAGAGATGGTCTAAGTGTACTTTCTGGCACTAAAGTCTATGAAACTAACTAAACACTGCTACATAGTGAACAGATGTAAAGACATTCGCATTTAAAGATGTTATATCTCTTTACAGGATATTACAAGTCATTCCCATATTTACTAAACTAAGTTAAAATTTCTTATGGTGCTTTTAGTCCTTTTAAATTTCCTTTTTTTTATATATAAATTATTTTTATTTAGTTAACTTTGACAACAAAACAAGTATTTAAGTGCCTTCTGGTTAAATACATAATTTAAAATTGTAACCAGAAGCTACTGAAATGTCAAGAAACAGAACTAAAAACAGACAGTTTTTCTTTCATACCAATTCTTTCACTTGACAGCTGAGCAAGGAAATATTGAGGAAATATTACTCTTTACTAGACAGTTGTCTACTGACAACTAGAGGTCAGTAACATAAGGAGTTTCATCTGGATAAACAATAACACAAAATAAATGACCGAAGGATGAGCATTCCTCAGTGCTGGAGAACTGGAAGCTACTATTGGAATGAGTAGTTAAGTAGAAGGGCAGTAAGAAGCATAGAACTCAGAATCAATGGAGGGCATCAATTAAGTGAAATTCAATGTTTTGCTTTTCTGAACAGACAGAAGTGCTATTGACATTAACCCATGCTTTGAGTGGGGGTTCATTTTAGTGCTATAAATTGACATAATATAAAGTGTTTGGCTTTTTAAGGGCAGGAAGACTGAAAACTTTAAATGTTTCTAAATGTAATGATCACTGAAGACACTCTCTCTTCTTATGATTCTCAGATGACACTAAAACAAAAAGTTTATGAAAAATAACAGACAAACATACCTGCATATCCAAAATATAGTGGAGGTTTAAAAAAGCACTTACTTGGTATGTGTCCCATAATCTGATGGTACACCGTAAAGGGACTTCTCTCATCAGCAAATTATTCATCCATCGGAAAGCAAATTGCAAGTATTTCACCTCATGCTGATCCAAGTGTACATGAACTTGTTCTGAAGACAGAACAAAAAGACATTTTACTGATTTTTTTGGAAGTCCTTAGCTATCAAATGAACAGTCTGAAAAATAAAATACTTTGATCCCAGGCAGATAAAATGTAGTGTTCCATGAAAACTCTTATAACTAACTGGAAATCCAAATAGAAACAACAGAAACAACTAGTCAAACAGTACATTGGGTTATATTTTCTACCTCTGGATGGCTTAAACAACTGCTCTCAACTTAAAAAAAAAAAAAAAAAAAAAAAAAAAAAGAAAGGCAAGGTCATGATTTCACAGTATACAACAAATAATATACTAAGTTATAAAATGAAATGATTATGTACATATATCCCCAATAACTTCCTAACCTATAAATTATTTGGGACAGGACTGCAAGCAACAAGGTTTGCAAATAACATAATGGATTCCAAAAATAAAGCATTGGCAATAAAAAAGAAGACAATAATAACATGGCAAAAAAGTACAGAGTATATGTAAAGGCTACATTTACTCAAAGCAAAAAGAAAAGTGAGATTAATGCAATACAAAATGGTGAGCAAATTTAAATAATTACTGCTTAAACAATTTCTTAGTATCGCAAATAAATACAAATAAAAAGCAGTACAAATCAATGGTTTCTAAAGCACTACTCACTACTCATTTATTATGGCATGTTTTCTATCTGAAAGCTGCGATAATCACTTGCATGAGTTATTTCTATCCTTAATAGAACTAATCTACTAGCGAGGTTTTTATATATTTAGCAGAATTTACCCCCAAAAGGATCACATACGTTCTGTTAATTAGTTTTAGCTCAGGCTCAGGTATTAAAATAACACGTCGCAAACTACAACTACTTCAGAAATGCTGATGTCTTATTTTGGATAAATGAATGACAACGAGTCTTTGTTAAGGCCTGAGTAAGACATCCCTGCTATATTTCTTTATACAATCACATTCTGGGGAGATTTTGCTACCCACATCATCCTCCACCCACATTCAGGGATGTACTAGCAGCTAGGAGAACGAGCACTAAAAACCTAAATGAACAACAACAATACCAAAAGTATAGTAGCACCATTACAAGACATTACATAAAGACAAAAGTAGCAGAAGTTCAATTACACTTTATAGCAGCTGGTTAAGGACTTTTTGAAAACTTCTGAAAAATATTTTAACCTTTCTGACCAAAAAGACCAGTTGTCCATCTATGTAACCCAACATGTTTCCTGGGGCCTCTGTGTTGAAGTAAGCACAGCAAAGAATAACAGAGGACTTAGAACACGCAGCAGAAACCCAAAGAATATATTTCATCCAAGCCAGCTGTAATTAAATTTGAGCACATTTGTACGTGATTTTAGGTGATCCCAGTAATGCCAGTTTAGTAAAATACTATTTTTAGTTATTTAAAATTCTCCCAGAGCTTAAAGGCTTAGGCTGAAGTTATTCAAATTAGATTTAGTGGGTGTATGAAAGTTTTGGTTAATATATATTTTGGTCAATATATTTTCAATTGACTCTCAGTCAATTGAAAGCTGTTTCAATATGGAAGAAGTAAAAGTTTTTCAGATCTTGAAAGCAACCAACAGGGAGTTTGACCACAAGTAAGAATAGTCACAACATGTTATACTAAAGGTTTACCTAGCACAACATCCTGTTTCTAACAGTGTCTAAAAACAAATAACCATGGAAATGTATAAGGTACTGGTACTTCTCCAAAGCACTTTCTTAATCTCTACCTATCCATAGATAAAGTATCTACATTTTTTAAGTCATAACCTTCTGTACAGACAAATATAATAAATTGTTTATGAACATCTAAAAAACTTCTGTTAATGATTCTGAGATATTTTTTTTAACTTGTAGCTATATATAAAGATGTGTGAATTTTCAAGTGTTTCATTTCATTTCTAATTATAACACTAACTAGGTAATTAGATACTGCTGATGTACAATAGACTGAACTACAGGATGTAAAAATATAGAGGATGAGAATGGAGAGGTAATGAGCTTCTGTACTTTTAATTGATCTTACAAACCCCCTCCTCCAGCCATTCCTGTGTACAGGAAAGTCCTACTGCATTACTATTCTGTATTGTGCCTATATGCTGTCAATATTTTTAAAATTACATGAGAACTTTGTGATGGATGTTCCACTACCCATAATAGCCTCTGCCTTCCAATCTCAAGAACCTGTGACTAATCTTCTTCCTTCCTCTACAGAACTAATATCCTCCCATCACTTTTGAACCCTTCTTTGCTGGGCTTTCTGCAAAACTCATCAACTATCCCATCTGGGAAAGAGACAACGGCCAATATTAAGCCAATATTAAGGCTAGTTCCAAGGTCTGCATAACATGACTAGCCTGTGCAAGTGCAGTGAGTACCTAGTTGGCATGCAGTAAGCTATCTGCTGAGCTTGTTTTGCAGTCCTTCTTCTGTAGTATTGCTGTTTTGTGTTACTTTTTTTTTTTTTAATGAACAAATGAATTTTATACAAGCTGAGGAATTCTGCATGGTGGAGTCTTCAGTCCTTCTGTAAAATGCTGATGAAGGAAGTCCTCAGTTATTGACAAGTTATTGGAAGGAGAAGACAGCCACAATAATCACATGTGGTACTACCTTAGAGAAACAGACTTAAGAATGAAATAAGGCAGTTAATATTTACAAGGCCACATTTTGAAAACAGTATAAAGCCCAGAAGCCTTTCTATTTCCATTTTCTACGCAGTTAGAGGCCTTGCATGCCTTGGAGGCACTAACACTAATTGAGGCCCAGGACAGAATGACTACCTGCTTTTGCTCTAGGCAAATTTAGCTGCAAGTCATATATACTGAAATGAGATACTATGTTAAATTTATTTCTAAAATGTCACATTTAGATACCTAGTATTGCAGAGTACTATATTTAGATAATCCATTACCTCAAGCAGGATACAAAAAAGTCAGTTTTAATTTTAGCTGATGTACTAACTTACAAACACTACTTAACATTTTTGTTCATCCCATACTAGCAGTGTATTTCATTTAATTGCTCACAGCCACTGAAAGTAAGAAATAAAGAACAATAAATTGTGCCAATTTTTATATTTCAGCCAGTGTTTAATAACCATAATGAATTTCTTGAAAGTCGTTTTCTAATCTGAACAAGCTGAAAAATAGACTACTAAACTCCAAGCATTAAATACAATTGATGCAAGACTGGAACAGAAAATGCAATGACTGAAAAGGCTCATTCTTCCTGACTTGTAAGTAATTGTTGTGAGTAGGGGCTATTTCACTCATAAAGGTAATTAGGACAGTGAAAATCTAAATTTACATTTTTCATTCCACTGAAAATTACCATGTGTGCAACAAACAAGCAAGTGATGCAATTACCGTCAACTTTCACACTTCAAGCATATTATAAAACCACACTTACTGCAGTTGCAGTAAAATTATGTTAGTTATGAAAAATACATTTCAAAATATATATTAAAATTCAAAAGAAACAATTATATTTAATAAGATTCCCAATATTTACAATAAAGCTATACATAGAAAAAGTTTGGTGAAACAAGTCTTCCAATTAAAAAATAAGTACAGTATACAGATGTATTCTTAAGTAGCATACCTCCAAAATCATGTATTTAGTGTACTACAAAATAAGCATTTATCATTACTTACAATTTTAATAAGCACACTTATTGGATTATATTAGTTTGATCGCATTTAGCTACCTTAAACAGATTCTGCACTAATGATAGTCTTTTCAGCATGCGTCTCCAAATCATCCTAATTTGAGTTTCTGGAATGATTTTATCTATCATACCCCTTGAACCCTAAAGTTACAAACTTTGTCGTACCTATTCATTACTAGATTATATCAGTAAAGGCTTTAAACTTTTAAAAGACCAAACCCCTACGGTTGTATGTATGCATCAAGACTTTCTGAAATTAACAAAATATGAGTACTGAAAGTAGCAGTGTACAGACCCAGCTGAAATTTTCAAAAAGAACCTACACATATAATTGTTTAGTGTCACCTTTTCATGCTGTTTCACTGATTTCAGATTTAAAGTTGTATGCGACTGCAGTATCACAAACTAAAGCCACAGTTAAGGACAAAACTTGTACTATGGCATGACTTAAGTGTTGTTCTGTCTAAGGGATACTGCCAGAATAAGGGCCTAGGAAAGTTTACTCATAAGGAAAAAGGAATCACAAAATAACAGTAAAATAATGTGTGACTAGCCACATTACCGTAGCACAGCATGAAACCACTGCATCCATCTGTGCAATTTATTACTTCAGGTAATTAGCCTTATATTGTTGACCTTTAGTTAACGATTCCTATCAACCCTATCAATCTTTTCTGATGCTTGACTATAAACCTAATTTTCCCTTTTTTGAAAATTAAAGTTTATTTTTATTTATAGTTCATACTTCATTCTTAATTCCATTTTATCACCATTTCATACGTATTTCTGTTGTAAACATAAAAAGCACTAAGTGTTAAAACACCATCAGAAATGCAATTAAGCTATATCTGATAAATAAACAGGCCTTTTAGTACAAGCAAAGGAAGAAAAACACATTTGTCTTCATCAGGATCCACATGATTCCTATTGAAGGAAGTAGACTAGCTACAAGAGTAACTCCTCTGGTACCAATCCAAAACGAACAGAAAAATAGTGGCAGGGGCTCTGCTGGCACTGTCCTTTATACATAGAGTAATGCCTATGTATTGCTCCTTGACATATTAAAAAAAGCCACAGAAATATGCTAATGCTCCCAATTTCAAATGGCTCTCTAGAAGGATTTTCTTCTTTCTGGACCATGACAATAAATCTGGGTATTGCAATCTAGTAATTCAGAGACTAATGTAACAGAAGACAAACCAGAAGAAGTGAACTATGTACGAATCACTGACACATTTCGGAAAATAATTTACTCCACATCCACAATGGATGAGAACCTCCACTGTCAAATTCCTTGGTTTTGCATTAGTCACTTTGATATTTTAAAAACAACTGACATTCCAAAGAAATAAACAAAAATCGTAATCAATGATCTTAGAGATAATAATACAGGCACCTGATAACAAAGCATGCCGCCCCCAAAAAAACATCGTCTCAAAACTGTACAAAATGAGAACAAGACCGGCAGAGGAACAGATATATTACCAAATTATATTCTCCTCAATTTAGTGATAATTAGGTCTATTTGAATTTAGTTCACTAAATGTACTGCTACTAGCTATGACTTTGACAAATATCCTCTTCCTATACGAAAGACATGGCTGATACAAAAAAGCCCAAGAGGCTGACCTCAGAGCGAAAGCACAAAATGGACATAGGGACATCCCCAGTCACCTAGAGGAATCAAACAGGTGTAATATTCTGGTACCCAGACCAAAATGGAGGAAATTATCAGGAAAAAGATTAGTAGATATCCATTCAAACTAAAAGCTAAAATTACTCGTTGTGTTTCTGGGTGGAACTTGAACTTAACAATCAAACTGTAACAAACAACAGTGAGAAATGTTTGATAGACAGTTCTACTTCCAAGAAGTATTCACTGGACTTCTGGAGCCTCTTTTTCTAAATCACAACTGTGTACATTCATAGCAGGGTTTATGCTGATCACTTTTTAAATTTTGCATCATGTTAGACTCCTTTTTCCTCTTTTTTTTTTTCATAAAAATTGGAAGTTTTGGCTAATTAAAAGTCAAAGTGTTTACAAAAGTCAGGACAAATGATTTTACCATCAGTCTTAACTAACTCTTGCTAAGATCTCTGAGCCCTGTAATAGCATACAAATGTAATCTTGTCAGTAAAACATAAAAATATGGATTAAAAGATATATTAAATAATTACAATGCCCAGTGAACAGCATTTAAGAATATATTAAAATATAATACAATAATTACAACCATAAAATCAGATAAAAAATTAGATGGCATTGTTAAAATGAAAAAGAGCTTTATGGCACAAATTAATTTTAAACAACTACAAAATGCTTACAAGATTTTTAATCACTTCAGTATCAAGCTGATGTATAAAGAAGGACCTTATTAATCAGTGATATTCAACAGCAGCAGTAAGATCTAAATAAACTCTATTCCCATTTCCGATTCAAAAGTCTTCCGTATGGTTAAAGAATGCAAAAATCTTTTTAACTATTACATTTAGTGCTTTTTTCCCCAGATACTTCAATACAATTCTAGTTGAAAATTGCAGGTGTCAGTAAAATGCTTTAGAACATAATTAAACATGAACATAATTTTGCACGCATGATTAAGTATTCTTTAACTTTAAAGAAATCATTAGCATGACTGAATGCATAACAAGGATTGATCAAATGTCACCTATTACCATAGTTTCACCTTCAGCTCATTGTATGAACACCCAAGATTCAAATTAAAAAACGAACAAATTAGTTAATCTATATCAATCATGGTATATTGAGCAGATCCCTAATAAGTTGTTTAATAAGAAAATGTATTAGTCTTTGTTGATATTTTGACTTTTTGAGAATCACATTTTCAGCAACAAAAAAGGAAACTTTTTCTCTGCGGTTTAAAATGTTAGATCAACACAGAAACCGAATATCCTTTAAAGGGTATTGAAGTATCAAAAACTACCAAAAACATGTCTCTAAAGAATTTTTTGGGGTTATTTCACCGTAAGAAATCAAGTTCTTATCAGAACCATAAAATATTTGTGTTTGAACCATTGGACAGTTCTACAGAAATAGATGTGTTTAGCTCTGAACACTGACTGCTCTTTCTGAGCAGAAATGTCTCCATTTCCAACCTGAACCTCCTCTGGCGCAACTTGAGGCCATTTCCTCTATTCTTATTGGTAGTTATCTGTGAGAAGAGGTTGACCCCCAGCTCCCCACACCTTCCTTTCAGGCAGTTGTAGAGAGCAATAAGGTCTCCCCTGAGCCTCCTTTTCTCCAGGCTGAACAAGCCCAGCTCCCTCAGCCGCTCCTCGTAGGACTTGTTCTCCAGACCCCTCACCAGCTTCGTTGCCCTTCTCCGGACTCTTTCGAGCACCTCGATGTCCTTCTTGTAGCAAGGGGCCCAAAACTGAACACAGCACTCAAGGTGTGGCCCCCCAGAGCTGAGTACAGGGGGACGATCACCTCCCTGGTCCTGCTGGTGCACTATTCTTGATACAAGCCAGGAAAAAAAGCAAACATTTCAACATCTAAAGCAAATATTTCAAAGCATGAGAAGTGCAGAAAGTGGTGCAATAAGATCTTTCATTGTGTATACACAAAAATACATATAAAATGATTTTTTTTAATTGACTAGGTTTTATGAAGAACTTGTCCTACATGCATGTACACAGCACAAAGAAATGTATATATAAATATATAAATATATATAAATATAAAAGATTCGTACTTTCTTTTCTCTGCATCCAAATAGCAAAAATATATGCAAAGTATAAATTTAAGCCCATGTAATGAAAGCATTTTATTACAATTTTCTTGATTGAAAAGTCCTTATTTGTGGCATTATTCACAGAACTGCAGTCATCTGACCAAGACATTTGTAATCCAAGAAGAAAATAAAGTAAATGTAGTATGATTAGCGAAGCTAAGATTAATTTGACAAGAACACTAAAAGAAAACACTTTATCTAATTTATATTTCATTCAAAGTGAAAGAAATACATTTACAGCAATAAAAAGGTGTTGTAAAATCTTTAATATACTATGGATTTAAATGGTGAAAGAACATTTTAACTGTATCTAAGTGTTAAGTAAAAATATCCACCCAAACAATACAATGACGTAGTAATTATTAAAACATTCATTATTTGAAGTAGTTGGAATACAGCAGCTTTTATTTTGTGCTAAAAATAATTTCCTTTCCTTGGCATTTTTTTTTCCTTTATAAAATCTTAGAACTGAAATAAACTAGAAATTGTTCAAATTAAGAATAATCACATGTAAGAATATCTTTAGTTAATTCTCTAAATCAGATGTAAAATGCAGTTGAATTCTAAATAAGCTTCCTTATGGCAAAGACAAAATACAGTACTGTTTTTATTTTCTTAGGTATTTTTCCATTACTTGTATCTTTAAAAGAAGGAAAATACTACATAGAGTAACAGTAGAAGTTTCTTCAATTATTTTTAAAACATTTTGCTTTTATTCTTCCTTTTTTTTTGCTAGTGAAATTGGGCTCAGGACCAATTTTGCAAAAAGATTTGGTGAAAGAATGGGGAACACTAATAACACAAAAATGTATTTAAATACAAGAGAACATAAGCACGAATCAGGCTGTTCTGCACACTGATGCAAACTCCATAAGTTGTTCTATAAGAGATTAGAAAAAAATCTTCCCAAACTTACCCTCAAGAGCAGATGAATATTTATACCAAGCTGAGTCAATAATACTATTGTTACAGTTCATTCTACTACTAGTGAAAAGCTGACTTAAACAACAAATAAATTTAATGTCTGTTTTCTTTTTGTCTAAACTGTCTTTTTGATAATTTAGAGAGAATGCCATGCCATGCCAATTTACCAATTTATATATTTTATCAGTTTATATGAAAATCCAAGACTACTTCTACATACAAACGTTCAGCTTTCTCTATATGGCTACCTGAAATTACAAGATTTTTTTTTACTGAAGAAGAACTTGAGACTCTCTCAAAGTCTGAAACTGACTGTGAAATCACAAATCCTGAGTTAATTTTGGCATTCCTACAACATTTCCTTGTTTTCAAGACCAAATGAAACAGTAGTTGAAGACAGCATCACGTGAGTGTGCCTCTTCACAAACCATGAGATGGATCATGATTTACAGCAGAAAAGCATTACAGGAAATAGAAAATGTAACTATTTACAACAGATAGCTTATTGATCCTTGCTCTCAATACTTTTGTATAATTCTTAGAACAACCTGAATGATGATGAGGAGGAGAAAAATGAGATGGAGTTTGAAGACAAAACATTATTCAATCTGGTATATAACTTTTTTATATATTATTATTATTATTATTACTATTATTGTTATTATTATTATTATTACTATTATTAAATCCATTGAACACAGGTCATTAAAAATATTTTCTGGAGTTTAGGCTGAGATTATGATCAAATTATCAGATATCTTGGCTGTTTCAAATCCACTGCAATGTTTGGCACTGTACACACAAGGACAGTCACTGAGAGGAGTTGCAATTCATAAGGCTGGGTTAATGAAGGTTGCTTGAATCACTAACATAATGCATTAACACTAAACAAAGGGTGAGGTATTACTTTTCATACACTGGTAACCTATTATGATTAGCAAACAAGCTGTACGAGCTTCACCCATTCACGTAGCTATTTATTATGTTAAGGTTCTTTTCACCATTCAATTACCCGGCATCAAGAAAACAATGTGACACTACGGTAACAACAGGAATATTATTTTCTTCCACAATAACTGTAATTAGCAATTAGGATATTTACAGTTAGAATAAATTGCTAAGAGTTCTTTTTTAAAAACAAAGCTATTGAACTCATACCAACCATATATTTCTCTTTAGCTGCAGTATAACAGGCTCGATATAAAGATAAAAGGGGAAAGAAAATAGAGAAAAGGATGATAAAACATAATTTAATTTAACTATATCATGATTCTACCAAAAAGCCAAGTGTGCCAGCATCCTTTATCAGAGGCATCGTACCTAGGGATGAGAGCTGGGGTCCGGACCAATGACTTCTAGACTCATTCAACCTAAATGGTTTTAGGGTTCTGTAATATCAACTGCATCCAATTTTTACAGGTTTCCTTTTCAAACAGCAGTGACAGCTTTTTAAAATACCTCATAACTTCTACTATTATTGTATATAAAAATGTATTATTAGATTTCCCTTGCTTTGAAATGTTATAATCCCATTAGTCATTGTTTGTTTGCTTGTTTTAAATAGTTTCCTTTGACATCTTTCCCATATATGCTACAGGTATGTCATATGGATAATGCGGACGATAAAATATCACTGCTATAATGCAAACAATTTCTTAAAGTTAGGATTTTGCTTTGCATTTTCCAACTACACTGCTCAGAACAAGGCAGCAGTCTTCAACTACTCACCTGCATGAACAATCTACCCTTAAGAGTAATCTCAGATGTTACTTTGTCAGTGCTTGAGGCAGTACGAAGAATCAATAACTAGCAAACATAATCTCTATGAAAAACTACCAAAAAATTAGTATTTCTACTCTAGAAAAGTTATTGTTCAATACACATCTTTATTTTTTTTAAAAAACTTGGCAGTTATCTAAAGCCACAGACACTGATGAAGAATCTGGCATTCTGTGTAGCTCAAAGTAAAAATACCCATTGTGTTGGCTGCCTCCTTTTCCTAAATACTACACAGTTTGGATCAGCAAATATTGGAGACTAAGTTGCAACCACATTTAGAAAGATAAACAGCTACAACTTTTGATACAGCAGTACTTCAACAATATCCTATTAAATACAGTTCTATTAAATACATATATATATATATATATATATATTGCAAAACAAATAAAAATCAGGAATATACATTTCAATTGCAGTTAGTTTACTAACGGCAGTTGGTAAACTGCAACTAAATTGTCCTAGTAAAGGGCAGTTTAAGAACAAACATCTTTCCTACAACTGCCTTTTTTTTTTTTTTTATTTTAACTGTAAACCCTTCAAAATAATGCTTCAGGAACTTAATCAATCGAGAAAAGTTATTTAACTGTATCTCTAACACACTGAAGGTAGAAATCAGCCTTCAGCAATTCCTTCTGTCAATATAATATTCCTGTCAATATACTGCATACTTTTTTTTATTAAACAGAATAATGAGTTTTATTATCAGAATGACATTTTTCATTTTAAAAAATGTGTTTAAGTAATTTATTGACCAAGCTTACGAAGTTATTTATAGGTATTATAAATACACGCTTTATTTAAAGTGCATTAGCTTCTATAAATAACAGAAATTTAAATACCACTATTGATATAAACGTGAAGTAATATATAAAAATCCATACTGAAAACAGATGATTTCTGAAGTAACAAATTAAACTGCTTTTAAAATGTTCTTATATAAATATTTTGCTACCTTATGTACAGAAGCATCCCTTTTTTATATTCATGTACATATTAAAAAATACATCTACATGTACATTGGTTTTACATACACCTATATTCCTAGTATAATATAAAAACAATGTTCTCGCACATTATGTAATATGAGTGATATTACATAAACATTGTTAAGAATATTCAACATCCTAAACAGGCAAGAAGAGTTTTTTCAAAATTCAGATTGTAAATACATGGAGGCCAACCAAAAATCTGCTATGGTAAGCACTGGCACAAGAAAAACTCACAATATGTATAATGAAAAGACAGAATTAATCTTTTCAAGCAGATTATCAAATATTAAGCTACATAAAATATTTTTTTTCTATTTCATCACTGACATGCTAGTGTCACAAATATATGGTTGGTTCTGCTTGGCAACATTTCGTTAATACTCTGTTCATTAATTTAACAAACTACCAAGAGAGTATGTTTAGAATGGGCCAGCATTATCTCTTGAATTTCATTTAATTAAACTCTGCTCTAGCAATATGACAGTCAGCATTTCATGAAGGGAATTATTTTAAGGATGAAGGTAGAAGATATTTCAAAGTGCCCTGCTAAAACATGAAAGCATAATCTAAAATTGCCTCTGCATAGACGGTAATTTATCTATAATATTAAAGATGTTATTTCCAGAGTTCATAATTAATTGGATTCCACAGAGAAATTATTCAGGCATTCCAGATAGCAAAATGATGCACAAAGGCACAAAACATAGTGCCGAAGGACAACTATAAACAACCACTGTGACTTGCCTGAATTACAACAATCATTGAGCTTAATATGAAATGAATACCAGCTGCCTTTTGTATGTGGTCATTACTCTGCTGCAAAGAAATTGCCACTGAATTTTGATTATATTGCCTTAATAAAAAGTAATGAAAGTGGCTCATGCTCTAGCAGCTTTCTTTTAAATGATATAGGACAGTGATCTTGCAAAGGCCAGCGTGCCACAAATTGATCGAGTGTGACATCTCTGAGGAAGGCTATGTTACTCCACCATTGTATCAGCAGTGATGTTGGCTAGACTTCTTGCAAACATTTTAACTAACCACTTTCAATGAAAGACCATTTAGAAATTAGGTCAGCTTTTAAGACTTACCATCGATCCGACTAACAAGTTCTTCCAACATTTTCACTTTCTTTTGAATTCCTGGCTGTGCAAATGTGTAATTATCCTAAAGAAGAAACCATATACAAGTATAAGTTTATAAAAAATTAGAAATTATTTTACCCCAAGTACTTATTCCAACCCATTTATTTTTCTTCTGTTTGCTTAAGGTGCTCATGATTTGTTTTTACATTTCCTAAGTGTCTCTACACTTCAGTAGTAAATCACCACACGCTACCAACCTATTTAAGAGTCCTTGTCTCTAACAGCACACCTTACTGCTGGTGGTATATCAACTGCTCACTACTTGCTAATCTAGTGCCCCTGAAGTTACATCTATATTGCAGAATTCTGAAGAGCTTTAAAAAGCTATCTTCTTAAATGCCAAAACTTGCCACTCTATCAATTTTTTAAGGCAATTTCTTTTTCCCCACCATAAATTTCCAATTTTATCACAAATAATGTAGAAAATATAAAAATTTAGATCCTAATCACTCACAGGATAAGAATTTCATTCTTAGAAGTTCAGAATAATGCCTTCCAGCAGTGGGAGAAATCAAAAATCTATTTCGATTGAATCATGACTGCTCTGAACCTAAGGTCAAACAAAAGCTCAAACAATGAATCAAAATCTAACGTGAACTATACAGCTAAAATGGCAGGGCATTTGGATGTATTTATATGAAAGCATTAACTCTAACTTGATTTTTTGTTTGTTTATACATTTATATATTTATTTTTTATTTAAAGAACAGTAACTGATAGTTCCAGAAGTATTGTGCTCAAAGTACAGCAGTATGGTACTCAATTACGTAACATACAGCGGATCCTCTGTAAAAGTAACTTCAGATATTTAACAGTGAAAGCCAATGCAGAGCTAGAACACCACCACTTCCATCATTCACCTCTTCCCTGTCTACGAATGTAACACTGTTCGCTTTCTCAAAGTATCACTTACTCCATATACATCTGGAAATGCAAACCAAAACTGCCATCGTGGATTTTATAACTGTTAAGTTTGCTCTTCACATTTTTTGGATCAAATGATCATTTGAGCTATTCATTTATTTTCCAATTCATTGTTTCAGATGCAAATGAACACAGCTGAGGGTCACTCTTCGACTTGTGCTCACTCATCTATCTGGGAAGATCCTTGTTGGCTCCTCAAGACCTCTCTTCTAATTAAACTATGCTACAAATATTCCCTCTTGTGGTATCTATAACTTTCTGAAGTTTGTGAACCTGTGAAAGACGACTTTTGCAAATGGTTAAAAAAAAAAGTTTTCTGTTATCTAAAATTCTTATTCCTTTTGAGCTTACTGGAAGAGGAAAAAGCAAGTAACAGAGTTAAAGAAAAACATGTCAAACTCATGGGAGTCATGGAATATTTCCCAGGGCAATATGAAAGTAGAGTGGTTGAGATTTAAATTCCTCTACCATGCAATTTAATTGGCGGTATCTGCTTCCAAATTTGGCATAACAGCTCTTCAAAAGACCCAAGTTGTTATATATAGCACCGACAACTCTTTTTAGGATACATTTCCAATACAGCTCTCTACTGGCTTCTGCAGAAAAACATGTTCCAGTATTCAGCTCTCCTACCTATTCCCCCTCACACCTGTGGGTTCTGCCTCATTACTCATCCTTCAAGTTTTTGTTACTTTTCCTCATTTATTCCTTGTGTAACTACTCGTCTATATTAAGCAGAAGGCAAGCTCTGAAAAAGTCACAAGGAACTGAAAACCAGATTGTTTTACCTCAACAGATCTTCAGCAAACACCTAATGTAAAACACCTTATTTCTAACCATTATTCTTGACAATGTTAAGTATACATTCACATATGTCAAAGTATGCACAAGAACACAACAAAACCAATGATAAATATAAAAAAAGTCATGCTTTGGTGTGCACTAAATTCCTCAATGCTCTGCTCTAATAGCTTCCAACATACTTTCAGTGAACTATGCTAACCTACTTCACAGCTGAATGGTTGTAATATCTAGTTCAGACTCCAACATATAATTAGTTTCACCTTACAATACAAAAGGTTAAGACTTTATAATGTCACAAGGGCTCAAAACTTGCTTCACTCTCAAATCTTTGTGTTAATCACCTGTACTTATTCTGCAGAGACTAATTTCTAATTGCCCTGCAACTACAACTAGGTCTGACAGGATTTTTTTTTCCTCCAAAAATAATAATTAAAATTTAAAATAAAATATTTCAATTGCAGCCTTCACTAAACATGAAGACATGAACATACTAGATTAATTCTTACTTAAAAAAAAAATAAAAATAAAAGGTTAGAAAATTTTAAATGGAATAAACTTGTTTAGAACATGAAAATAGAGAAAATAAATGCACTTAATGGATGGAAATAAAGAAAAAAGGCACTGAACAAATTTAACTCTAACTGCCACCCCACACTCACAGAAAGAAAGGAGAAAGAGATCACGGAGTTTCTAAAAAACATGTTTAACCCCTGGGAATTAAATCCCACTCATTTTTCTCTCTCTGTTCTGAATGCAGACAATAAGATATAATTTGGCAAGCTGTTTACATTGAAAAGTAAGTCCTGAAGAAATGTTTTCTGTGGATACACTGAAAAAGGGATACTGAGTGAAACTAAGGATTGGTCCTACCTGCATTTTTAACATGCAGATTAAAATCACCAGATGTTGCAGTATCCACACCACACACCTCTTGCATTTTTAATTGCCTACAGTATAAGGCAGATTACTACAAATGTACATTCTAGAATTTTCAACCACATATAGCAATGTGATGCTCTGATGCATATTGTAACAAATCTATTCCATTTCTAATTGCCATACAGAACCACAGTACTGACAGCTATCTGTTCAAAATATTACTCGCTTATGGTGTGCTAAAAAGAACACAGATGCGTTTCAAGTAGGCGTTAAGTAGTGTGCACTTCCAAAGCAAAGTTAACCAAGTTCAACATAGCTCAGTGTTATTTTAATTTTAAATCTCTTCAAATTACTACAGGTACTCCACAGCTTTAAGTTCATAATCAATCTGAAAAACCTTTCTTTCTGATTTCAGTTATTTCAATTACACGTGGGAAAGGAATATAGACAGTATTGGTGAATGCCATCTGGTACATTACAAAAGCTGCTGTAGGCATACAGAGAAGGAAACAAAATACTATATATAAATATATGAACTCAAGTATGTTATTAATTAAATATAATGTATAAATATATACAAACATTATATATGTCCTTCAATATGTAATATTTAAACATATATATACACACATTATGTACTTGCACATATGCACACAAAAACATACCATGTTACTTTTCCTACTCAATGCTTTGGAAATATTTTCAAGTTTCAAAGAACAAAATTTCTTATCTACACATCATAAATTTTAAAAATTAATTAATTAATTAATAAAATGGTTTAAGAGGAACACTCTCGTTAATTTGCTTTGACTTTTTGTTAGCCTTGAAGTGGTCAAGCAGATGGACCACATGATCTTTGAAGGTCCCTTCCAATTGCACTATTCCATTCCATTCCCGAGGCAGAAAATGAAATGCATTTGCAACTCTCTAAGCTAAGAACCTCGGGAAAATGATGCCCTCTGGAGGTAACCTTATGCACTATGTAATAGATACTGTAGCATGTACCTTTGCTACAGTTATCATTAACAGGAATACTCTCTATTTTGAAAATGCAGCTTTTATAAGACTTAACAAAGTCCACATCATTTGCTTTACAAAGACAATGACTGAGTAATTTTAAGAGATGAGGAAAGCTGAAGAGGGAAAGCAAACAACCTCTTACATCATCATTAAAGAATGAAATCCAAACTGGACAAAAAAAAAAAAAAAAAACCAACTGTCAATAAGTTGATAATAATGACTGCAGCCAAGCGCAAATATAGGCACAGTTTTCTCATCTTTTCAGGTCAGACAAGCTGTTTGCCACCGCAGATCTATAAAACCATCAGAACCATTTACAAAAGCAAACTGAAAATCTTCATGTGTTGTTTGTTTGTTTTTAATAAAGTTTTATCATTTTGATCAGAGCTTTTAAATGCTTCTTGAACCTGGAAATTACATTGTAAATTCAATACACATAATTCAGGACAAAAAGAGTATGCACAGACGAGCAAACACACAAGTGGGCTGGAGCATAATGTCTGCACAGATTCCATAGCGTGTTCCACAATTACTTCAAAAGGCTCCCTGTAAAATATCTTTCATCCTTTGTAATTATTAAACCCAACTTCTGAAAACTTAATTTCCTACACATGAACTCTACAACGTGTTGCAGCCCCAGCTTCCTACCAGAAAAAATATCTTATTTTTCCTACATGAGATGATGGAAAATGCAATACCATATTAAAAGCAGGTAGTGATTCCCAGGCTGTGTTATAAAAGTGTCCATAGTTTCAGAATCAGAGGCCTAATCTTTTCACGGAATGGCTGAGGTTGGAAGGGACCTCTGGAGGCCATCTGGCCCTACCTGCTCAAGCAGGTAGCCCAGGACTTGCTTCTACTGGACTATGTAATCAAACCTCAATTTTACACAAGTGTTATAAACTACAGGGACTGTTAAAGTAGCAGTAAAAGAAGTGCTCAGAGTATATTTTTGGATTCTGGTGTAGGCTAGACAATAATTCAAATGTGGATAAGAGCTAGAAATCATGAACATGGATGCTTACAATTCCAAAAGCTAATGCTGTAATTTTTTTGTAGCAGATTTTTATTCTAAAGCACAGTGATAGCACAGGATATTTTGTATAAAACATAAAGAACAATGTGTTATACATAAGTATTCAGAAACAATTACATGCAGATTTGTTCTCTTTCTCAAAATAGTACTCAGTGACAGGCTAGGAAACTGCATTATTGGCTTCCAAAGAGAAAAAGGCTCTGTAAGAACTTCTGAAGAAAGCTGTCCTGAAAAAAACATTAGTCCTTGTGATAAATCCTACTGATGCCCTCCATTTCTTTTTCTCTAAGTCCTAACAGGCTTATTATAAGCCTAACATATTTGGCTACTGGGCCAGAAGATCCCCCCCACCTCATTTTAAGAGCAGTCAGCAGTAGATGACTACAAGGCAGAGTAAGGATACAAGCAAGGTAAGCCTGCAGTGATGTATTTGCAGCATGTTTTCAAAGTTTCCAGTTTATACCACTGAGACTTCCCTAACTCAAGGCGGTATCTTTGTAATTGAAGTTACTTAAAGACTTTACATCAACCAAACTTCAAACTGTTCAGGTTTTATGTCCATGTAAAATGTTTTCCATCCTTTGAAAAGTAGCTCCCTTAACCACTCTTTATTTGAAGCTTTAGCAGCTTTATCAGATACTATCTAGGTCTTGCATCAGAAGAGATGGAAAGCAGTGACTTCCTATTCATCTTCTTCATGCAGCTCATCATTTTAGAGACTTCTGTCCCATACAACATCCATGTCTCCAAATTGGAGATGCACAGATTTAACAGACAGACCACTCAGTGGATGAGGAATTGGCTGGATGATTGCACTCAAAGAGTAGCGGTCAATAGCTCAATGTCCAGGCCGAGTCTAGTAATAGCTGGTATTCCTTAGGGGTCTGTATTGGGACTGGTATTATTTAACACTTTTATAGGTCTCCCCTGAGCCTCCTCTTCTCCAGACTAAATAACCCCAGTTCCCTCAGCAGCTCCGCACATGACTTGTGCTCCAGGCCCTTCACCAGCTTTGTAGCCCTTCTCTGGACATGCTCCAGGGCCTCCATGTCCTTATTGTAGTGAAGGGCCCAAAACTCAACACAGTACCTGAGGAGCGGCCTCACCAGAGCAGAGTACAGGGGACAATGAACTCCCTGGTCCTGCTGTCTACACTATTCCTGGTACAAGCCAGGATGCCGTTGGCCTTTTTGGCCACCTGGGCACGCTGCTGGCTGAATAATCTGTCTGAGGTCAGATCATCAACACCCAAGATACAGTCCTTGACTACTCAGATTAAATCTACCCGGACTGATATAGGAAGACAATAGCAGTTACGCTTCTTTGCATAACTATTCCAAATGTTGAACAGACAATAGCAGACACGCTTCAATTAGTGTTACATCACAATAATGGGACTAACAAAACAATTATGTTAATTACATTCCAACAGCGAGTAGCTACAACACCTTTATTGCATGAGTTGGTTTATTAACTTCCTGGGATGGTTACATTGTTCAATAAAATGTATTTTTTTCCTTCAGGTACTAATAAAGCCTTCACAGGAGTCTTTTGAAGAAGACTTTCAAACAGGACTTTGAAGATCTAAAGGTCCTTTGGAAAAGGAAAAGTAACAAAACAGCACTATAGTGTATATGTTTTTCCCTCAGAAAAAGTCTTTTCATTTACTTGAATGATTCTGATTCTAAGCCTGCCCTTAATGCTGGTCATCCTTAAGAGTAATTTACATGTATGCTCTGTAAGAACACTGTCCTGAATTGAGAAAGGTTAAAGCTGCTTACAGAAAAATTTCTAGACTCTTGTTCTACTTAAAATTGTCTTCTTCATTTTAAGTTTAAAACAACATTTACTCTAACAGATTACATAAGAAAAATAGAAGCAGACATCTGATCATGAATACAGAAAATACCCTGAATAGAAGCTCCTGTTGTGACCATACTTACACTTCAGAAGAATTTAGTCTCACGTATGACACACAGATAAACAAAGAGAGAAACACCTGTTAGGGATATTATTTGATAAGTAATTACTACAAATGCTATGGCTGTCCACTTCTCATTAGAAGAAAAGCCATGTTATAATCCTGAATAGGCCCAAATGCCTGCCTTGATTGCCAAGCCTGCTTCTCACAAAATTTCTCCTGTTTATACATTCACTATTAATACCTAAAGTTGAAAAGATTTTAATGTGTTCATAGTAAGAAACAGACTTATGGAAGTGACTGATATTGAAAAGAATAACAGCAATCCCAAAATAACATATATCCATCAGAACAGCACTCTTCACTCAAGAAAGAACTCGCTGTCAGCAAGACAGAGCAGTCTGTCTGCAGTCATCAGAAGCCATCCCTATAATTTTATGTATTATCATTCATAAAATTTTACAACTCAACTTGAATTTTTATTCTAAAATAAAAAGTTGTTACTTCTGTAAGTGATTTTAAGCCCAATTCTCATGAAGCAATCCATTCCCAACCTTATTTTTTTTTCTTTTTCTTCAGACTAGTCACAGCTTCAAGAGAAGAAAAGGAGACTATGTTTTGTCATTCTTAGGATACAACTTGGACAAGGCACTGTCATAAAATGAACAATCTACATTTCTGGAAATTACTAAACAGTTATTACCATATAGAAGTTCTGTCTCACAGATGGAGTTACAGTGCTAGTAACTGCAGGAACAAATATGTAGATGAATATGTAGCTCAAACGTTAGGAGAGCTACATACAGAAATAACAACTGCTAGCATTCTTGTCAGGACTCCCACATTTCTAAAGCTTGCATTTCTGCTGTCATCAGGATCTGTTTCAACAGGAACCGGAGCATGCCTGCAGTACTGTCTTTCAGTGTCAGCCATACAATGTGCGTACAGATTCAGTTAGTGGAGATGGTTTGGGAGACTGGCCCACTAATGTCCACATTTTTGCTGAAGACACCACACTTGGAGTGCCACGTTCAGCGGAGGAAGGTGGGAAGAAAGAGTACCTTCTTAATTTAGCGAAGCTAAATGGCACGTTGGGCTGAAGCATATCCAGAAATGCTAGGTAAGCTATCATTTGGTACCCTGTGGTAGCTGTGATACAGAAACTTCACTGGTGCGTGAAAGCACACATGCAATACACACAAGGTCCACCAGGGTGGTGATCATCCCCCTGTACTCTGCTCTGGTGAGGCCGCTCCTCGAGTACTGTGTTCAGCTTTGGGCCCCTCACTACAAGAAGGACATAGAGGCCCTGGAGCATGTCCAGAGCAGGGCTACGAAGCTGGTGAAGGGCCTGGAACACAAGTCCTGTGAGGAGTGGCTGAGGGAACTGGGATTGTTTGGTCTAGAGAAGAGGAGGCTCAGGGAGACCTCTCTACAGCTACCTGAAAGGAAGCTGTGGGGAGCTGGGGGTCGGCCTCTTCTCACAGGGAACTGGTGACAGGACCAGAGGAAATGGCCTCAAGTTGTGCCAGGGGAGGTTCAGGTTGGCAATGAGGAGCCATTTCTGCTCAGAAAGAGCAGTCAGGCACTAGGATGGGTTGCCCAGGGAGGTGGTGGAGTCACCGTCCCTGGGGGTGTTCAAGGAGAGGTTGGACGTGGTGCTTGGGGACATGGGTTAGTGGGTGCTATCAGTGATAGGGGGGTGGTTGGACCAGATGATCTCGGAGGGCTTTCCAACCTTAATGATTCTATGATTGTACAATGAGAGAGATAAGAGACAAATGCTGACACTTGCATGCATATTCCTTACATATGTCTATCTTGGCTAATAAGCCCCAAATTCGCAGACAACACATCTGCAATTTATCACAACCATAAACTGGCTAGCTAAAACCATTTCAGCTATGAATGCCTAGCTACTTCAATGAAATGCAGACATGATCAAGATACTTGTCTTGCAAGAGTTTAATGAAAAGAAAGAAAGCTATCACTGACCTCTTCTTCTTAAAAATAGCCCTTTGAAAGGCCCTGTGAGGAATTCTCAGAAGTACTTGTACTAGTTATTTCTGTATGGGCTTTTCAACATCTGAGCTGCATATCCTGAGCTGAGATACTTAAGATAAGTATCAGTTCCCACAGACCTTTGAAAGATTTTCCAAAGAGCACTTCATCCATCCATTTATGGATCAGACCTGAGGCACAGGTTAGCAACAACTTTCCGTAACTCAGAAGCAAGAGACAACTCTCCAGGAACCCCCTGGCAGACTACAAATCTTACTATTTAATCAGCCACAGAGATAGCTAATATACACCTCAGTACAGTACGGTCCCTGGAAATGAATTATTTCCCCTTTATTCTAAAAATTTCCAGGGCCTGATAAATAATGATATTAAAATTTTATTGCTATTTTTAATACATCTGGTTAGGTCATTATGCAATGCATATATTTCCCCTTTGGTTATTTTATTACCATTACACTTGAACATAAAATGAAGAACTACACTCAATTTTATACATGAATATTACGTTTTCAGGTGGCACAGATCAGTGTGAACTTTTTACTTGAATGTTAATGGGACTCTGTTGAGGAAAGTGTTATAAAAGATGACATAATAATGAAAGAAAGCTAATTAAGACAGATGGAATGCAATGTCTACATAATTGACAGGAAATAATACTTGTGGGATAAGTTCTAGTTTTCTCATGTCCACAGCCATTATTCCTACAGAGGAAAACGTAGAAGTACTCACACATCACCTACAGTTCAGAAGTGTTCTAAAGAAGATTGGCTTTATTGTAAGCGGGGTGGACTGACACCCCAAACACCTTTACCTTTTGATTCTTCAACTAGAAATGCAAGACAAAGTAGTTTGGGTAATTAAACAAGTAGAAAAAACTACAAGCACATTACTTGCGACATGCATGTTCCTACCAAAATATTGTTACATACATTAATTATAGATTACAAATGTGAAAGTCTCAAATAATGCGTTAAAATAATCAATAGTGATTTTTTCAGACATATTTTGCATGTGGCCATGCACACTCTCAAAAAATCATTTTTTTAAATCAGTATTAGAGTATTTTGCAAGAATACAGGCTGGAGACAACCTGGCTGGGAAGAATTTCTGTGAAAAGGACTTGGGAGTCTTGGCAGACACATTCAGCACGAGCCAGAAGTGTGCCCTGGCAACAGAGGCCAGTAGATGAAGGGTAGTGATCATTCCCACTGAGCACTTACTACGGAATCACTGAGGTTGGGCAGGAACCTCTGCAGACCATCTAGTCCAACCCCTGCTCAGAGCAGAGTCACATGGAACAACCTGCTTAGGCCACATGCAGTTCAGTTTTGATATCCAAGGATGAAAACTATACAAACTCTCTGAGCAAACTGCTCCATCACTTTTTAAACATTAAAAAAGAAGGAAAAAAAAACCATACTTTACTGTAAAACAATTTTTTAATTCCAAAACCACATCTAGAATACCACTTCCAGTTTTAGGGACTCCAATGCAGGAAAACTATCAATAGACTGGAGCAAGGGCAGAAGTCTGCCAAGGTGCTGAGGGGGATCAAGTGCATTCCCTACGAGAGTCCTGGAGAAGGCTTCAGAGGTACATGACAGCAGCCTGCTAAAACCTATGTTTTCAAGATGACATAGCTTAGTTTTAATAGCAGTGTATATCAGGAAGATGAGAGACAAGCAGCATAAGTTGAAACAAGTTATGTTCCACCTCACTATAGGGACAAACTTCAACAAGAGGACAAGACAAGCACTGGGACAGGTTACCCCCACAAGGGGATTTTACAGTCTCAATCCTTGAATGTTTTCGAGACCAACTGGACAAAGCCCTTAGCAACCCCATCTCAGAGCTGAACCTCTTGAGCAGGACACTGGACTAGATGACCTCCAGAGGCCCGCCTTCCTATTTCAATTATCCTGAGCTCATGATTTTGGAAGTTGTCATTTGTTTTCCTGAAAAAAATACGGTAAACTGCAGTGAGTTGTAATCCTTCCGGCAGGAAAGTTAAAGAAAAAAAACATAGCACATAGCCGTGAAACACTGAAGAAGAAACCTATTACTGTATACAGTCATCCAAAATTGACCGCTGTGAGACACTATAAGAAGCTAGTGATTAACAGATTAACAAACATAACAGAAAGACAAATTTTTATTAAAAAAAAAAAACAACTCCAGTAATCCTATTTAAAACATTTTTTCAATCAAGTATGTTTTCTAGCCTGATAAGTAATAAGATGCATGTGTAGCCACTTAGGAGCCTATAACTAGAGAGAACAAACTGAGAAAGAACATGCAAAGTAATTTGAGAACTCAAAATAGATTAAACTACTGTGCGATATCAAACATTAAGTGCTGAAAAAGTTCTGCAAAAGAAAAATTAGAAGTATTATTTCTGCCTGGAGCCAAAGACACACTTGCATAGAAACCCCCAGAAAACCAAAGCAGCTTGAGTAAATCTGTTAAAGCAACAGATGATTTGACCAAATTTTTTATGTCTTCTCTAAAATAAGAACTGCAAGCATGTCAGGAAGCAACCATCATGCTGCTCAATGTCAACACTGTTCTTTATTCCACAGATCCCTGTGGTTCAAACATGTGCTGTTATATTTTAAATACAGTCACATTAGAAGAAAAAGGAGATGAGTGAGGAAAGGACAAGTCAGATGCTATCAATAGCAAAACTACACCTAGGAATACATATTTCTTGATAACAGCCTTCATACTTTTGGAATCAAAAAATGATACCGTCTGGATGGGATGAAAAAAATAAGTGAGTTTTCTATTAAGAACAACAAAGAACTACAAATACATTCATTTTTCCATTATTCTCTTATGCTCAGGAAAGACAAACTTACAAAAAGGGTACTTAGCTAGTCCTGACAACAGGAGCCTAATTGTTATCACAGTATATACCCTTTAAACTTAGCCAGTCCTGGTAGGCCAACATCAAATATAATGCCTATATTCATCAATATATTATGGCAATTCTACACAGATTCTTACACTGTAGTTATCACCACAACATCACACATTCCTCTTCTCTAAAACCCTTGCACCATTTATTCAGGCATCTCAGACAAAATGTAAGTAGCCACACATGAGTCTCTTGTAATATATTTTCACAGAAAACAAGAAATATTAGCACTGAGCTTGTTCAGGATTCCCCTTTGGTTTTTATGTCTGTTTTTGTCTTTTTTATGTCTTTATGAGGGAGAAACAGTTTTTGCTGGTTGACTGTAAAGATATTCTATTATGCATAGTAGATCATATGGAAAAATACTAAAGGAAAAGTCAGAATAATTTTAATGACTATTTCCAAGAAACAATCAGCAGTACCTTTATTGAGTAGCAGGGAGACCTATAGAAGATGTTCTAGGTTAGTGTATATTGGCAGCATGCTTGACAAATTGAGAATCTACAGCATTTAAAGTAAAATCTCAGCTGCCGTGAGCCTGCCTTGGCCCTACTGTGTAGTTCTACTCATGTCTTTGCTATGGTACTAGCTCAAGGTATTCAGCCCTTGAAGTAACCAGTGCTTTTTTGTTTAGTTGTGTGGTTCAGCTCTGTGAATCAACTCACAATAGCTCTCAATCAGACAGGAAATCAGGTGCAGGTGAGTTTATGAACTCTGAGCATTGTTTAATGCTAAATTTAATGATTACAGTTTGCCTTGAAAAGGGTGGTCCCACCGACCCCATATCCACACAGTCCTTGACTCCTTCCAATGAATGGATCCTGCAACCATATATCCAGAATGCAAGTCAGCTCAGTAAAACACTTTCCTCTCTTTGTTTTTCTTTTTTTTTTTTTTTTTACCTCCTTCCTCTCAAGGAGCCCACTTGCAGTTGGCTTAGTTCTCCCAACCTACTCCATGACCCCTCTACTTGACCAGCAAAATGGTGTCAACACAGAAGGAAACAAAAGACCAGAATGTGAGCAAAAAAAAGAAGCAAAACCTTTCATTTCAGCAGCACTCTGCAGTTGCAGTGAATTAACTGTAACATCATTAGTCACACCACTACCATAATCTTTCAAGCCTGCTTTTGATAGATGAGTGCATCTTTGAATACATCCAATTGATAATCATTCCATTAATGTAAGAGCTTAAATTTTTATCAATGCAGTTTAATTCCATTACAATTATTTTCAATAATTTGTTTATCAGTACTTGATGTTTTTGTAGGAAAACAGAGTTTTAAAGAGAAATGATGTCATCTCTGAATTTCTTTTTCTAGAAGAAAAGCAAAGCAGCAGCCCTACAACAGAAGACGTTCCAGAAACAGGAAAAATTGTAAAATAAGCTGGAGAGGGTTTTTATTTCTTTACTCATCTTCCTTCAAGAAGATTTGAAGTTCTGACTTTTAGTTTGATATGTGGTCAAATGCTGTTTTAAGAGACTGACATAAGAAAAGCAGCATCTTTTACGGGGATCAATATGACAAAAGGAATATGCTTTTCAATGATGCTCCACATAAAATTGAGCTAGCATTCACTTGACCTTTAACCAGGAGAAATACACTTAAAATACCCTCAAGGAAGTTTAAGTCTTCTGTTTCTCAACTCAATATCTTAACAAAAACAAATTTCACTAAGAGTTTAATTTCACAAGGTACCTTAGCCAATGAAACATTCACATTGAAACATACATGACAGGCAAGAATATGTCAAGGCACTCTACAATGAAAGAAATATCTATACAAAAAATGCTATCAAAATAAAGAACCTGGGTAACATGAATTTAGCTTCACTAATAACAACAGCTTCATTTCATAGGAATTTTTATTGTTACTCACATTTCATGATGATGTACTAATGATTGGAGGTAGTCACTGTCCACACATACAAATTCAACCTCCATAGTCTTCACTACATTAAAACCATTTGGAGAAATAAACACTTAAATTCTCAGATGCTTGACTAAAGCATTTAAAAAAATAAGAAAGTTACATGGGCCCTACCAAAAGAACCGAATCCATCAAGTACTGTAGGAGCACTTTTCCATCACCTCATCTCTTAAGAAAATGTTAAGAATAAATTAATCAGAGTTTTGCTATCCCTGTAACAATTTCTATTGTCACCAGAATAATACTGAAACAATTTCAAAGCAAAGATCTTCCACATTATATGGGTAGCTCATTTGAAAGCAGGGAATAATCAGAAGGAGCTGGTATGAATATCACTTAAAAAAAGAAAAGAAGAAGCAGCAATGTGCTAAATAGTTGTAACCGTAATTTATTTTCTAATCAGCTCACTGAAAACAGCAAATGAACCCTGACTGCAACCATCTGCCTACTAAACATTGCTAACATTCTTTGTTGCCAGTGCAAAAGAGAAATCAACACCTTTCAGAAACTTTCACATCTCTATCAAAGGTCAACTTTGGTCCCATCATAATCCAGAAAGTCACTCTGATTATTTTCTTGCATATACTCTGACTTTCAGAAATCAGAATTATGTTTACTTTTTAATAAGATTCAAAACTTTCATCTCAACGAGACAGATCTGAAAAACAGGTATTTTATTTATAGATACATACTATTTTTGATGCCTATTGCAACACAAAGCCTATAAAATTTAATATAGGTAACTTCTTTGTCAAGTCTGAAGTATCTATTTTTATCTACTTTATCAACTTTGCAGCATGAAGTGTTTCAAAATGCTAAATATCAAATACAGATGTTTGGACTACCATTTAATCTATGCTAGACTGTACTGATTCCTCCTTCACTTAAACACAAGATGTTCAGCTGCATATTTAATATTACTTGTAGATCCTTCTGATCTTTGTGAACTTATGAACCAACTAGCACGTAGACACAAATCTTCCACTCTAAGTCTGTTACTTGTAGCACTTTAAAAATTGCATCCACAGTTACAGCTTCCCCATTTCAAAAAAAAAAAAATCATACAACACTCAGTGAAGTAGCAGAAGTATCAAGACTCAAACAGATGTTTTAAAAATAAGAAGATAATTTCAAGAACTAACAAGATGGCAGTTGTTAAAAGGTCACTATATCTATCGCTACATATAAAATGATTAAATATAGAAGCAAGCTTTTCAGAACCTCGGTGAGACTATTTTAGTTGGAGACATATGTAAATATTCTCCACAACTGGTGACTGAGCTGTGTAACATGCCTCTAGAACTGGAGAGTTTGACTCTGCTCTAGCACATGATACTGCACTGAAACATGCAGACGTTTTGATGAATAAAACAGCTGAGCAACATCTTCTTTTCTAATAGTATGCCAAACTTGCAGATTTCTCCAATGGGAAAATGTACTTCTCCCCTGTTTTTCATAGAAGTATTCTTTCTCAACAACCTTCAAGTAGTTCAAAGCCA